>NW_027440445.1:0-102809 GCF_031893055.1 Leptodactylus fuscus | reverse complement strand
TCCTATACTGCACACAACACACACCATATGTCTTATACTGCACACAAAACACACCATATGTCCTATACTGCACACAACACATATCATATGTCCTATACTGCACACAACACACACCATATGTCCTATACTGCACACAACACACACGCCATATGTCCTATACTGCACACAACACACAATATGTCCTATACTCCACAAAACACACACCATATGTCCTATACTGCACAAAACACACCATATGTCCTATACTGCACACAATACACACTATATGTCCTATACTGCACATAACACATACCATATGTCCTATACCGCACACAACACACAACATATGTCCTATACTGCACATAACACACCATATGTCCTATACTGCACACAATACACACCATATGTCCTATACTGCACACAACACATACCATATGTCCTATACCGCACACAACACACACCATATGTCCTATACTGCACATAACACACCATATGTCCTATACTGCACACAATACACACCATATGTCCTATACTGCACGCAACACACACCATATGTCCTATACTGCACGCAACACACTATATGTCCTATACTGCACACAACACATACCATATGTCCTATACCGCACACAACACACAACATGTGTCCTATACTCCACAAAACACACACCATATGTCCTATACTGCACACAACACATACCATATGTCCTATACCGCACACAACACACAACATATGTCCTATACTGCACACAAAACACACCATATGTCCTATACTGCACACAACATACACCATATGTCTATACTGCACACAATACACACCGTATGTCCTATACTGCACACAACACACAGCATATGTCCTATACTGCACACAACACACACCATATATCCTATACTGCACACAGCACACACCATATGTCTATACTGCACACAATACACACCATATGTCCTATACTGCACACAACATACACCATATGTCTATACTGCACACAACACATACCATATGTCCTATACTGCACACAACACACACCATATGTCCTATACTGCACACAACACACCATATGTCCTATACTGCACACAACACACCATATGTCCTATACTGCACACAACACACCATATGTCCTATACTGCACACAACACATACCATATGTCCTATACTGCACACAACACACACCATATGTCCTATACTGCACACAACACACACCATATGTCCTATACTGCACACAACACACTATATGTCCTATACTGCACACAACACACACCATATGTCCTATACTGCACACAACACACACCATATGTCATATACTGCACACAACACACACCATATGTCCTATACTGCACACAACACACCATATGTCCTATACTGCACACAACACATACCATATGTCCTATACTGCACACAACACACACCATATGTCCTATACTGCACACAACACACACCATATGTCCTATACTGCACACAACACACTATATGTCCTATACTGCACACAACACACACCATATGTCCTATACTGCACACAACACACACCATATGTCCTATACTGCACACAACACACCATATGTCCTATACTGCACACAACACATACCATATGTCCTATACTGCACACAACACACACCATATGTCCTATACTGCACACAACACACACCATATGTCCTATACTGCACACAACACACTATATGTCCTATACTGCACACAACACACACCATATGTCCTATACTGCACACAACACACACCATATGTCATATACTGCACACAACACACACCATATGTCCTATACTGCACACAACACACTATATGTCTTATACTGCACACAACACACGCCATATGTCCTATACTGCACACAACACACACCATATGTCCTATACTGCACACAACACACACCATATGTCCTATACTGCACACAACACACCATATGTCCTATACTGCACACAACACACACCATATGTCCTATACTGCACACAACACACACCATATGTCCTATACTGCACACAACACACACCATATGTCCTATACTGCACACAACACACACCATATGTCCTATACCGCACACAACACACCATATGTCCTATACTACACACAACACACACCATATGTCCTATACTGCACACAACACACATCATATGTCCTATACTACACACAACACACACCATATGTCCTATACTGCACACAACACACATCATATGTTCTATACTGCACACAACACACATCATATGTCCTATACTCCACAAAACACACATCATATGTTCTATACTGCACACAACACACATCATATGTTCTATACTGCGCACAACACACACCATATGTCCTATACTACACACAACACACACCATATGTCCTATACTGCACACAACATACACCATATGTCCTATACTGCACACAACACACACCATATGTCCTATACTGTACACATCACACACCATATGTCCTATTCTGCACACAACACACACCATGTCCTATACAGCACACAACACACGCCATATGTCCTATACTGCACACAACACACACCATATGTCCTATACTGCACACAACACACACCATATGTCCTATACTGCACACAACACACACCATATGTCCTATACCGCACACAACACACCATATGTCCTATACTGCACACAACACACATCATATGTCCTATACTACACACAACACACACCATATGTCCTATACTGCACACAACACACATCATATGTTCTATACTGCACACAACACACATCATATGTCCTATACTCCACAAAACACACATCATATGTTCTATACTGCACACAACACACATCATATGTTCTATACTGCGCACAACACACACCATATGTCCTATACTACACACAACACACACCATATGTCCTATACTGCACACAACATACACCATATGTCCTATACTGCACACAACACACACCATATGTCCTATACTGCACACAACACACACCATATGTCCTATACTGCACGCAACACACACCATATGTCCTATACTGCACACAACACACACCATATGTCCTATACTGCGTACAACACACACCATATGTCCTATACTGCACACAACACACACCATATGTCCTATACTGCACACAACACACACCATATGTCCTATACTGCACGCAACACACACCATATGTCCTATACTGCACATAACACACCATATGTCCTATACTCCACAAAACACACACCATATGTCCTATACTGCGTACAACACACACCATATGTCCATACCTCCCAACTTTTGAAGAATTTAAATTCTCATTAATTTTTCATGTGCTCGCACACAGTATAATCCTCCTACAGTCACCCGTAAATTGTATGTCCCCTATCTATCTCTCCCCCAGTTTCAGTGCAGGGGTCAGTATGGGCCATAATAGAGCATGCAGGAATGCGCAGGTGGGTGATTGGGTTGGGGTTCTCTGCGTTCGTCCGGGAGGAACTCATGTCAAAAGTTCGCCATGGGGCCATGCCATTCCTAGTTACGCCAGTGGCTGGTGCCAATGCCTGATACACATTTCTCCAGTAAAAATGGCTTTGCCAGGAGGCAGTACCGAATGATAACAATAGGGTGTATTTATACAAACCATAATAGCACAATAACAACCGATAGAGGCCGTTATATGTTATAGCACGTGTGCCTGCAGATTGATCTTCGTAGGGATGACCACTAAAGCTCTTAAAGTTCATGTTTTAAAATACTACAACAAAATTGTGGCAGCTGCTATGGCCAGAGACTTCGAGACGTTACAACCAGTGCCTCGACATTTCAGAGATTTCCATTATAGGTTAGGGGCATTGTAACAGATATGGAGTGAGGGGGTTTAGTATCTGTCCCTCTATTTTGTTGTGACTTCATTTGTAAGTTTCCCCCTATTTATTTATATTCATATTTATTGTTTGGATTGTTTGGAATAAAGTTATAGTTTTATATATACTATGATGTCCCAGTTGTGTCCTTTTCTGTCCTATGTAGGTTATGTGTATGATCATTTTTTAGATAAATTTGAACACTGCTTGACCTAGACCAACTAAGAAGACGTGACCCCAACCTGCAACGTACTGAAAATAGTCTTAGAAACTGCTGTGTGACCGGCAGGACCTCATGTCCTAAAGGGGAGTAGTGAGCAGACTGTCCAACAGCCAGAGAGCAAGGGAACAAGGACCCGGACCTGAGATCACTGATGTGCGGCTCTTCTGGGCACCTCTAACAAGCTGTCATATTAAGGAGTAATTTGTAAGATCCTCTAAATCTTGTGATGTGTAATAAACTGCAAACACACAGAGAAGCCTCGAGGCAGAATATACAGACACTCCCTAGTATAACACAGATGTAAGTAACGTTCCAGAGCCAGAGCGTGCGAAACCGAATCAACCGGTTCTGAGACAGGAACCAGCAACAGAGAGGAGAGAACCAATGTAGACTTATCTTGTGTAAGAGTCAGGTGGATTAGTCTAATACATAGTGTATGACACTGTCAGGGCTCCTAGGACTATATATCTATAATACATAGCGTATGACACTGTCAGGACTCCTAGGACTATATATATATATATCTATAATACATAGTGTATGACACTGTCAGGGCTCCTAGGACTATATATATATCTATAATACATAGTGTATGACACTGTCAGGGCTCCTAGGACTATATATATATATATCTATAATACATAGTGTATGACACTGTCAGGGCTCCTAGGACTATATATCTATAATACATAGTGTATGACACTGTCAGGGCTCCTAGGACTATATATCTATAATACATAGTGTATGACACTGTCAGGGCTCCTAGGACTATATATATATCTATAATACATAGTGTATGACACTGTCAGGGCTCCTAGGACTATATATATCTATAATACATAGTGTATGACACTGTCAGGACTCCTAGGACTATATATCTATAATACATAGTGTATGACACTGTCAGGACTCCTAGGACTATATATATCTATAATACATAGTGTATGACACTGTCAGGACTCCTAGGACTATATATATCTATAATACATAGTGTATAACACTGTCAGGACTCCTAGGACTATATATCTATAATACATAGTGTATGACACTGTCAGGGCTCCTAGGACTATATATATCTATAATACATAGTGCATGACACTGTCAGGGCTCCTAGGACTATATATATATCTATAATACATAGTGTATGACACTGTCAGGGCTCCTAGGACTATATATATCTATAATACATAGTGTATGACACTGTCAGGACTCCTAGGACTATATATATATCTATAATACATAGTGTATGACACTGTCAGGGCTCCTAGGACTATATATCTATAATACATAGTGTATGACACTGTCAGGGCTCCTAGGACTATATATCTATAATACATAGTGTATGACACTGTCAGGACTCCTAGGACTATATATATATCTATAATACATAGTGTATGACACTGTCAGGGCTCCTAGGACTATATATATCTATAATACATAGTGTATGACACTGCCAGGGCTCCTAGGACTATATATATCTATAATACATAGTGTATGACACTGTCAGGGCTCCTCAGACTATATATACCTATAATACATAGTGTATGACACTGTCAGGGCTCCTAGGACTATATATATCTATAATACATAGTGTATGACACTGTCAGGGCTCCTCAGACTATATATATCTATAATACATAGTGTATGACACTGCCAGGGCTCCTAGGACTATATATATCTATAATACATAGTGTATGACACTGTCAGGGCTCCTCAGACTATATATATCTATAATACATAGTGTATGACACTGTCAGGGCTCCTAGGACTTTATATATCTATAATACATAGTGTAGGACACTGTGAAGCTACCATCATGGGGATCAACAAAGAGCTGGCGACCAGAATCAGACAAACACCAGGCATCACCCTGGCACAACACCCCTCCATAGATAAGCGACACCTATATGATGACAAACACCTCAATAAACATGGCGTCAGCCTCCTAGCGAAGGAATTCAAAGACTTAGTGCTCAACAGAGCCCCCGGGCCTAGACAACAAACAAAACAAAGAACCATGGAAATAATACCCGACAACCGCCAATATCCAAGACAGAACCCGCCAAAGATGCCACCTATCAAGAAAAAGCCAACCAGAGCAACCCAGATCACCGACATAGAGACAATAAAGAGAATA
Organism: Leptodactylus fuscus; assembly: GCF_031893055.1. Taxonomy (NCBI): domain Eukaryota; kingdom Metazoa; phylum Chordata; class Amphibia; order Anura; family Leptodactylidae; genus Leptodactylus; species Leptodactylus fuscus. The sequence continues at coordinate 96,695 of NW_027440445.1, read as the reverse complement.
GAGCATGCGGTCACTACAATGGCCACAACAGCAATGCACATAAACCAATACCTGGCCACACTGCAACCAACCAAGAACCCAGCCCGTCCTCTGCAGGACAGCTCATTACAAGGTTTACACACTGAAGATGAAATCACTAACTATCAGTAGTTGGAACATACAAGGGCTGAACGCCTCAGCCTATAGATCTAACCCAAAAGATCCAGACTTCATAGACAGACTAAAAAACATAGACATTCAAATCCTCCTAGAGACATGGACCCGGGCAGATGACGAGTCCCTAATGCCCATGGGCTACAAGGAATTCTCAGTGCCCGCCCAGAAAAATAAGACCACCTGTCACGGGATGTTTAGAGTCTATACTATAGGCAATGTGTAATATATATTTCATGTGGAATGTATTCTCTAACCTGTTGTATACATCAATGTGTAGTTGGCTGATTCGGGTCTAGTGTGTTAGCACATTGTATGCAAATACCTCTAACTAGTGAGGACAATGGGTGGAGATAATCTGATCAGTGTCCCCAAGAAGATGTTGGATGGTGCATTGTCCATAGTAGACAGGGAGTCTGCTCTCCTTGGTATAGGTGAGGGGGGAAGGATCTGTGACTCAGCCCTTCCCACCCACAGATATAGGTGTAACAGTCTTAGTATATAGTTGTAGTTAGCAGTTAGTATGTGTTAGCCGGCCTGTGCACAGCTCTGCAGAGAGCCAGGATTTAGTTACAGGACAAAGGAACCAAAGCTATCATTGGATTGTGACTTCTGTGGACTTATTGTTATTACGGTTGATGTGACCGCCGCCGGCTACTAACTTTGTGGATTACAATAAATTGCTGTTGTCTCCTGACCTCTTGCGTCCGTGTTGATTCAAAAGACCATCCGGAGGAAGACGTATACCTTTGCTCCGTGACAACTGGTTGGCAGCGGTGGGATCAACAGCGGACAGCGAGATGGACTACAACAGCCCAGCGATTAATGGAGCCACAACCTCAGAATACAGGAACTGGACTATGGCAAGTCTACAAGTAAGGGCCCGGGAACTAAACCTGAGTTACCAGGGAAGAACGAAAGATCAACTGATCGAGGCACTGGAGGAGATGACCCTGCAAAGCGACCATGAGGAGGGCTGCCCCCAGGAGACTGGAGAGATACGGGAGTGGCAGGTACAGACCCAAAAGAGCAGATGGGTTGTTTTGTATGAGGAGGAATTGGCAGTGCTGGGGCTAGAAGCAACTGCAGAGCAAAGGAGTAGAGCATTACAGAGGGCTCAGGAAACGGAGAAGGAGGAACAGAGAATGGCGCATGAAAAGGAAAGAATGGCGCATGAAATGCGAATGGCTGAGATAACTACGCGGAATTATAATCAAACGTCGACCCCCAGCCCAACAGTGAGAGAACCACCATATGTCTCCCATAAACACTTCAAGACCTTTGATGAAGCGGCTGGGGATGTTGATGGATATTTTCAGGACTTCGAACACCAGTGCCGCCTGATGGAAGTCCCAGAGAAGGATTGGGTCCGGTATCTGGTGGGGCACCTACGAGATGGGGCTGCGGAAGCTCTCAGAGCCATGGACCCTAGTGATCAGCGGGACTATGAGGCCATTAAAAGAGCGGTGCAGAAGTATTATGCAGTCACTCCAGAGACCTACCGAGTTCAGTTCCGCTCTTTGCCTTACAATGGGGGAAGCTCCTTCCACATGTTCGCCCACAAGTTGAAGCAAGCATGCAAGCGCTGGCTAGAAGGAGAGGAGGCTGTCACAGTCGATAAGATCCTCCAAGTCATACTTAAGGAACAGTTCTTTTCCCAGTGCCCCGCTGAGATCCGTGAGTGGGTGCTGGAACAGAACCCAGCCACAGTTGAGCAAGCTGCTTCCCTTGCAGATGAGGGCCTGACCATCAAGCCGCAGTGGAAGAGGTTGTTTGCAGAGGAGCGGAAAACTACCACAGTCCGCCAGACACCCTTCATCCAGCCACCCACCTTTCGTGTCCGGCCTCAGGATTACAATTCCCCCTCTACCCCTGCCCCAGCCCATCGGCCTCCAGCTATGAACAACCCTGTCCCTAGACAACGACCTACTGGAAGAATGCTAGAGCGCAGATGTTTTGGGTGCGGGCGGCCTGGACATTTGCAAGCTAGCTGCCCTGTTAACATGGGGGCACGGGCCACCGTGGCATCCCGGCCTATTCACTACCTGGGAACCACCCCTAGGACAGAAAGTTTGGCCCCATTTCCAGATGACTCCTTGAATGACCCATCTGTTCCACCTCCAGGGGTCTATGGGATTCAGCCTTCCGCCACACATCCCGCAAACCTTCAGAGGAAGCACTTGCAGGAGGTCCTACTGGATGGCCAAACAGTTGTTGGATTCCGGGACTCGGGAGCTTTCCTAACGGTAGCGGACCCCCGAGTGGTTCGACCTGAGGCCCTAGAGGAGGGCCCTGGCCTTTCTATCGAGTTGGCAGGGGGTACTCGGAGACGTATTCCTAAAGCTACCGTGGAACTCGACTATGGTTATGGACCAAAACGATGCACAATTGGTGTGATGAGCGGGCTGCCGGCCGATGTTCTGTTAGGCAACGATGTTGGAAATCTACAGTGCCACTTTGTGGGAGCAGTGACCCGAAGCCAAGCTCAGAGAGATGCCAACATGGATCCACCGGATTTTCTGCCAGATGCCAGCCCTTCAACCCTACAACTTTACCATTCAGTACCGCCGAGGGAACCAACACCAGAACGCAGATGGGTTATCCCAGCAGGAGGACATATGAGCTATAGAGACTGATGTACATTCCCCAATTTACCTGTGTAGGCCAATTGTGTCATGCACATGTTTTGAGAGGGGGAGGGGTTGTCACGGGATGTTTAGAGTCTATACTATAGGCCATGTGTAATATATATTTCATGTGGAATGTATTCTCTAACCTGTTATATACATCAATGTGTAGTTGGCTGATTAGGGTCTAGTGTGTTAGCACATTGTATGCAAATACCTCTAACTAGTGAGGACAATGGGTGGAGATAATCTGATCAGTGTCCCCAAGAAGATGTTGGATGGTGCATTGTCCACAGGAGACAGGGAGTCTGCTCTCCTTGGTATAGGTGAGGGGGGAAGGATCTGTGACTCAGCCCTTCCCACCCACAGATATAGGATGTAACAGTCTTAGTATATAGTATATAGCTGGCAGTTAGTATGTGTTAGCCGGCCTGTGCACAGCTCTGCAGAGAGCCAGGATTTAGTTACAGGACCAAGGAGCCAAAGCTATCATTGGATTGGGACTTCCGTGGACTTATTGTTATTACGGTTGATGTGACCGCCGCCGGCTACTAACTTTGTGGATTACAATAAATTGCTGTTGTCTCCCGACCTCTTGCGTCCGTGTTGATTCAAAAGACCATCCGGAGGAAGACGTATACCTTTGCTCCGTGACACCACCAAACATGGTCGCCACTCAGGAGGCATACTAATATGATACAAGGAGGAGCTCAAAGAAAACGTAAAAGCTACCAAACGTGGAACCAATCACATATGGATAAAAATAAGCAGCTCCATCCTCAGCGGCCAGCAGGACATCTATCTCTGTGCAGTATATATGCCCCCACCAGGGTCCCCCTACCACCACCCCGACACTTACGAGGTCCTACAAAGGGAAGCCGTCCACTTCCAACCCAAAGGCAGAGTACTAATATGCGGAGACCTGAACGCAAGGACAGGCACAGAGTTAGACTACCTGCCCCCTGACGACAACCCACATATGCACGGTAGTGAGATCCACCACCCAGAACCCACACAGACAAGAAGAAACAGCCAAGACAGAATCGTCAACAAGAGTGGGAGACAACTGCTGAACATGTGCCGAAGCCTAGGACTGTACATAATAAACGGACGTACCACAGGCGATCCCAGAGGACGCTTCACACTAAACTCTCAGGTGGGCAACAGCGTGGTGGACTATGCCATTACAGACGCAGACCTGTCAGACATTGAAGACTTCACAATCGCACCTGACTCCCATCTATCAGACCACAACCAGATCCTACTATACATGAGAACCAGGAACAAAACACCCATACATGAGCCCCAACAGTCCGGCCTCTACAACCTACCAAGACATTTCAAATGGGCCAACCACCAGGCCATAGAATATACCAACGCAATCAACCGACCCAAAATCAAGACACTGCTCACAAACTTCCATACAAACACCTATCAGCCAGACCAACAGGGAGTCACCAGAGCTGTGAAGGATCTCAAGTACATCCTACAGACCACAGCAGAACTAGCAGGCCTGAAATGAACCAAACCAATAAGACAAACCAACAAACAGTCCCACAAATGGTTCGACAGCGACTGCAGAGCACTACGCCATACCCTAAGAACAGCCTCCAACCAAAAACACAGGGACCCCAACAACAAGGAGGTGAGGGAAGCCTACAACAATCTATGCAAGCAATACAAGGGCACCCTCAGAGAGAAGAAACAGAGATACCTCTCCCACAAAATAGAGCAACTAGAGGACTCCCTCCAGGACAGCTCATTCTGGGAGACCTGGCACCACATGGGCACAAAGCCCAAGAAAAACTCTCTCCACATCCAAAATGGCAATATCTGGCTCAACTACTTCAGAGGTCTCTACAAAAACATCCCAGAAGAAGAACTAACTCCAGAACAGCAACAGATAATCACCAAACTGAGGGACATGGAGAAAGTCATCCAAGACTTCCAGAACCCTCTGGACTCGCCAATCACCATAAAAGATATACAGGAAAGAATTGTCCTGCTGAAAGGCAAAAAGGCCAGTGGCCCTGACGGCATCCTACCAGAGATGATGAAATACAGCTCTCCAGCAATACACGCGGCACTGGCAAAGCTATTCACCCTCGTGCTCAATGCTGGACACTTCCCCGAAGACTGGAACAAAGGGCTCATAACCCCCATCTACAAGAATGGGGACCAATATGACCCCAACAACTACAGAGGGATCTGCGTCAGCAGCACGCTGGGGAAACTGTTCAACAGCATCATCAATAACAGAATCCTCACCTTCCTCACACAACACGGGGTCCTCAGCAAGAGCCAAGCAGGGTACATGCCAAACCACCGCACCACAGACCATATCTACACCCTGCACAGCCTCATCAAGACGCACGTCCACAACACCAGAAGAGGCAAGATATTCGCCTGCTTCGTGGACTTTAAGAAGGCGTTTGATTCAGTATGGCACCCAGGCCTACTCCTAAAACTCCTAGAGAGTGGAATAGGAGGAAGAACGTACGACGTCATCAAGAGCTCCTACACCGGAAACCAGTGCAGTGTGAAGGTGAATGGGAAAAGGACCGCATACTTACAACAGGCCCAAGGAGTCAGACAAGGCTGTAGCCTGAGCCCAACGCTCTTCAACATCTACATCAATGAACTGGCTACAGCCCTGGAGGCCTCACCAACCCCAGGCCTCACCCTGAACAATCGAGAGGTGAAGTTCCTGCTGTATGCCGATGACCTCCTACTCCTGGCCCCCACCGAGAAAGACCTCCAAGAAAGCCTGTCAGTGCTGGAAAAATTCAGCACCACATGGGCCCTACCCATCAACCAGAAGAAGACCAAAATCATGGTATTTCAGAAGAAGGGACAAAATAAAGCCTCCACCACCCCACAATTCACACTGAACGGCTCCACACTGGAGAAAACCAACAGCTACACCTACCTGGGGCTGGAGCTCAGCCAATCAGGAAGCTTCAAAGCAGCAATAGAAACCCTGAAAGCAAAAGCCTGCAGAACCTTCTACGCCATCAGAAGACAACTGTACCACCTCAAACCACCAGTGAGGGTCTGGCTGAAGATATTTGACGCAGTCATCTCCCCGATCCTTCTCTATGGCAGTGAGGTTTGGGGCCCAGCCACCTACCCAGACCAGTTAAAGTGGGATTCCAGCCCAACAGAGAACTTCCACCTGGAGTTCTGCAAATACCTGCTCCATGTCCATCGCAACACCACCAACATGGCCTGCAGGGCAGAGCTAGGCAGACTCCCCCTATGGCTCACCATACAGAAGAGGGCGCTAGCTTTCCAGGCACACATCCAGGGGAGCAAGCCTGACTCCTACCACCACCAAGCATGGCTAAGCCACCTGAGCAAACCAGACATTCAACAACCAAACAGCAGCCAACCACCAAACCAAAAACACCAACAGATGATAACCAAGGCCGAAATAAAGGCGACCACAGAGGCAAATAGAGAGCGGTACATTGAAGAATGGAGAAACGAAAAAAATAACTCCAAGAAACTCACCGTGTACCAATCCGTACAAAGGGACTACACCATGGCCACCTACCTGGAGAGAATACGCCACCCCAAGCACAGACAGACCCTGAGCCGGTACAGACTGAGCGCCCACAACCTAGAGATAGAGACGGGGCGATACAGGCAGACGTACAAGCCACGGGAGAAGAGACTGTGCCAGCACTGTGACCAGGGGGTCCTAGAAGACGAGACCCTCTTCCTGCTACACTGCACCAAATACTCAGCTGTGAGGGCCGTCTACTACCAAAGACTCTCTGCCCACATCCCAGACTTCATATCTGCAGACGAGAAGAGGAAACTCTACATCCTACTGGGAGAAGAAGAGGCCACTGTGGAGATCGCTGCCCAATACGTGTCCAGCTGTCACCAAACAAGAGGAAGATGAGACTCCACGGACTATTATATTTATCCCAATACACCCGCCCCGCCCCACCCCCACCTCCCCATATAGCAGTCACCAACGAAGAGGAAGATGAGACTCCACGGACTGTTATAACCCAACCCCCCCCCCCATACCCACCACCCACCCAACCCCCCTCTCCCCCCCCGCCCACTTTACTAGCTTTGGCAATGCCAAATACCTATTCGGACGTGCCAATAAAGCATTTTTTTATTTGATTTGATTTGATCTGTCAGGGCTCCTAGGACTATATATCTATAATACATAGTGTATGACACTGTCAGGGCTCCTAGGACTATATATATCTATAATACATAGTGTATGACACTATCAGGGCTCCTAGGACTATATATATCTATATCTATAATACATAGTGTATGACACTGTCAGGGCTCCTAGTAATATATATATCTATAATACATAGTGTATGATACTGTCGGGGCTCCTAGGACTATATATATCTATAATACATAGTGTATGACACTATCAGGGCTCCTAGGACTATATATATATATATATATATATATATATATATATATATATATATATATATATATATAATACATAGTGTATGACACTGTCAGGGCTCCTAGGACTATATATATCTATAATGCATAGTGTATGACACTGTCAGGGCTCCTAGGACTATATATATCTATAATACAAAGTGTATGACACTGTCAGGACTCCTATGACTATATATATCTATAATACATAGTGTATGACACTGTCAGGACTCCTATAACTATATATATCTATAATACATAGTGTATGACACTCTCAGGACTCCTAGGACTATACATATCTATAATACATAGTGTATGACACTGTCAGGGCTCCTAGGACTATATATATCTATATCTATAATACATAGTGTATGACACTGTCAGGGCTCCTAGGACTATATATATCTATAATACATAGTGTATAACACTGTCAGGGCTCCTAGGACTATATATATTTATAATACATAGTGTATGATACTGTCAGGGCTCCTAGGACTATATATATCTAAAATACATAGTGTATAACACTGTCAGGGCTCCTAGGACTATATATATGTATAATACATAGTGTATGACACTGTCAGGACTCCTAGGTCTATATATATCTATAATACATAGTGTATGACACTGTCAGGGCTCCTAGGACTATATATATGTATAATACATAGTGTATGACACTGTCAGCGCTCCTAGGACTATATATATATCTATAATACATAGTGTATGACACTGTCAGGACTCCTAGGACTATGTATATCTATAATACATAGTGTATGACACTGTCAGGGCTCCTAGGACTATATATATGTATAATACATAGTGTATGACACTGTCAGGACTCCTAGGACTATATATATCTATAATACATAGTGTATGACACTGTCAGGGCTCCTAGGACTATATATATATCTATAATACATAGTGTATGACACTGTCAGGACACCTCGGACTATATATATCTATAATACATAGTGTATGACACTGTCAGGACTCCTAGGACTATATATATCTATAATACATAGTGTATGATACTGTCAGGGCTCCTAGGACTATATATATGTATAATACATAGTGTATGACACTGTCAGGACTCCTAGGACTATATATCTATAATACATAGTGTATGACACTGTCAGGGCTCCTAGGACTGTATATATCTATAATACATAGTGTATGAAACTGTCAGGACTCCTAGGACTATATATCTATAATACATAGTGTATGACACTGTGAGGGCTCCTAGGACTATATATATCTATAATACATAGTGTATGACACTGTCAGGGCTCCTAGGACTATATATATCTATAATACATAGTGTATGACACTGTCAGGGCTCCTAGGACTATATATCTATAATACATAGTGTATGACACTGTCAGGGCTCCTAGGACTATATATCTATAATACATAGTGTATGACATTGTCAGGACTCCTAGGACTATATATCTATAATACATAGTGTATGACACTGTCAGGGCTCCTAGGACTGTATATATCTATAATACATAGTATATGAAACTGTCAGGACTCCTAGGACTATATATCTATAATACACAGTGTATGACACTGTCAGGGCTCCTAGGACTATATATCTATAATACATAGTGTATGACACTGTCAGGGCTCCTAGGACTATATATCTATAATACATAGTGTATGACACTGTCAGGGCTCCTAGGACTATATATATCTATAATACATAGTGTATGACACTGTCAGGGCTCCTAGGACTATATATATCTATAATACATAGTGTATGACACTGTCAGGGCTCCTAGGACTATATATATCTATAATACATAGTGTATGACACTGTCAGGGCTCCTAGGACTATATATATATAATACATAGTGTATGACACTGTCAGGACTCCTAGGACTACGTATATCTATAATACATAGTGTATGACACTGTCAGGGCTCCTAGGACTATATATATCTATAATACATAGTGTATGACACTGTCAGGACTCCTAGGACTATATATATCTATAATACATAGTGTATGACACTGTCAGGGCTCCTAGGACTGTATATATATGTATAATACATAGTGTATGACACTGTCAGGGCTCCTAGGACTATATATATCTATAATACATAATGTATGACACTGTCAGGACTCCTAGGACTATATATCTATAATACATAGTGTATGACACTGTCAGGGCTCCTAGGACTATATATATCTATAATACATAGTGTATGACACTGTCAGGGCTCCTAGGACTATATATCTATAATACATAGTGTATGACACTGTCAGGGCTCCTAGGACTATATATCTATAATACATAGTGAATGACACTGTCAGGGCTCCTAGGACTATATATCTATAATACATAGTGTACGACACTGTCAGGACTCCTAGGACTACGTATATCTATAATACATAGTGTATGACACTGTCAGGGCTCCTGGGACTATATATATCTATAATACATAGTGTATGACACTGTCAGGACTCCTAGGACTATATATATCTATAATACATATTGTATGACACTCAGGACTCCTAGGACTATATATATCTATAATACATAGTGTATGACACTCAGGACTCCTAGGACTATATATATATATATATGTATAATACATAGTGTATGACACTGTCAGGGCGACTAGGACTATATATATCTATAATACATAGTGTATGACACTGTCAGGGCTCCTAGGACTATATATCTATAATACATAGTGTATGACACTGTCAGGGCTCCTATGACTATATATATATCTATAATACATAGTGTATGACACTGTCAGGACTCCTAGGACTATATATACATCTATAATACATAGTGTATGACACTGTCAGGACTCCTAGGACTATATATATCTATAATACATAGTGTATGACACTGTCAGGGCTCCTAGGACTATATATATCTATAATACATAGTGTATGACACTGTCAGGACTCCTAGGACTATATATATATCTATAATACATAGTGTATGACACTGTCAGGACTCCTAGGACTATATATATATATATCTATAATACATAGTGTATGACACCGTCAGGGCTCCTAGGACTATATATATATATATATATCTATAATACAGAGTGTATGACACTGTCAGGACTCATAGGACTATATGTATATCTATAATACATAGTGTATGACACTGTCAGGACTCCTAGGACTATATATATATATCTATAATACATAGTGTATGACACTGTCAGGACTCCTAGGACTATATATATATATATATATATATATATATATATATATATATATATATATATATATATATATATGTATATATATATATTTCATAGTGTATGACACTGTCAGGACTCCTAGGACTATATATATCTATAATACATAGTGCATGACACTGTCAGGGCTCCTAGGACTATATATCTATAATACATAGTGTATGACACTGCCAGGGCTCCTAGGACTATATATATCTATAATACATAGTGTATGACACTGTCAGGACTCCTAGGACTATATAACTATAATACATAGTGTAAGACACTGTCAGGGCTCCTAGGACTATATATATCTATAAGACATAATGTAAGACACTGTCAGGACTCCTAGGACTATATATATCTATAATACATAGTGTATGACACTGTCAGGGCTCCTAGGACTATATATCTATAATACATAGTGCATGACACTGTCAGGGCTCCTAGGACTATATATCTATAATACATAGTGCATGACACTGTCAGGGCTCCTAGGACTATATATCTATAATACATAGTGTATGACACTGTCAGGGCTTCTAGGACTATATATATCTATAATACATAGTGTATGACACTGTCAGGACACCTAGGACTATATATATCTATAATAAATAGTGTATGACACTGTCAGGGCTCCTAGGACTATATATATCTATAATACATAGTGTATGACACTGTCAGAGCTCCTAGGACTATATATATATATCTATAATAAATAGTGTATGACACTGTCAGGGCTCCTAGGACTATATATATCTATAATATATAGTGAATGACACTGTCAGGGCTCCTAGGACTATATATATCTATAATACATAGTGTATGACACTGTCAGGGCTCCTAGGACTATATATATCTATAATACATAGTGTATGACACTGTCAGGGCTTCTAGGACTATATATATCTATAATACATAGTGTATGACACTGTCAGGGCTCCTAGGACTATATATATCTATAATACATAGTGTATGACACTGTCAGGGCTTCTAGGACTATATATATCTATAATACATAGTGTATGACACTGTCAGGGCTCCTAGGACTATATATATCTATAATAAATAGTGTATGACACTGTCAGGGCTCCTAGGACTATATATATCTATAATACATAGTGAATGACACTGTCAGGGCTCCTAGGACTATATATATCTATAATAAATAGTGTATGACCCTGTCAGGACTCCTAGGACTATATATATCTATAATACATAGTGTATGACCCTGTCAGGGCTCCTAGGACTATGTATATCTATAATACATAGTGTATGACACTGTCAGGGCTCCTAGGACTATAAATTATCTATAATACATAGTGTATGACACTGTCAGGACTCCTAGGACTATATATATATATATATATCTATAATACATAGTGTATGATACTGTCAGGACTCCTAGGACTATATATCTATAATACATAGTGTATGACACTGTCAGGACTCCTAGGACTATATATATCTATAATACATAGTGTATGACACTGTCAGGACTCCTAGGACTATATATATCTATAATACATAGGGTATGACACTGTCAGGACTCCTAGGACTATACAGTGGGGCAAAAAAGTATTTATTCAGTCACCAATAGTGCATGTTCCACCACTTAAAAAGATGAGAGGCGTCTGTAATTTACATCATCTCAACTATGAGAAACAAAAGGAGAAAACAAATCCAGAAAATCACATTGTCTGATTTTGTAAGAATTTATTTGCAAATTATGGTGGAAAATAAGTATTTGGTCTTATTATATTATATTATATTATATTATATATCTTATTACCCCTGTATTAGTCATATCTGCTGTATACTGTATCTTATTACCCATGTATCAGATATATCTGCTGTATACTGTATCTTATTACCCCTGTATCAGTCATATCTGCTGTATACTGTATCTTACTACCCCTGTATCAGTCATATCTGCTGTGTACTGTATCTTATTACCCCTGTGTCATACATATCTGCTGTATACTGTATCTTATTACCTCTGTATCATACATATCTGCTGTATACTGTATCTTATTACCCCTGTATCACTCATATCTGCTGTATACTGTATCTTATTACCCCTGTATCAGTCATATCTTCTGTATACTGTATCTTATTACCCCTGTATCAGTCATATCTGCTGTATACTGTATCTTATTAACTATGTATCAGTCATATCTGCTGTATATTTTATATTATTACTCCTGTATCAGTCATATCTGCTGTATACTGTATCTTATTAACCATGTATCAGTCATATCTGCTGTATACTGTATATTATTACCCCTGTTTCAGTAGTATCTGCTGTATAATGTATCTTATTACCCCTGTATCAGTCGTTTCTGCTGTATACTGTATCTTATGACCCCTGCATCAGTCATATCTGCTGTATACTGTATCTTATTAACCATGTATTAGTCATATCTGCTGTGTTCTGTATGCTATTACCCCTGTATCAGTCATATCTGCTGTATAATGTATCTTATTACCCCTGTATCAGTCATATCTGCTGTATACTGTATCTTATTACCCCTGTATCAGTCTTATCTGCTGTATAGTGTATCTTATTACCCTTGTATCAGTCATATCTGCTGTATACTGTATCTTATGACCCCTGCATCAGTCATATCTGCTGTATACTGTATCTTATTAACCATGTATTAGTCATATCTGCTGTGTTCTGTATGCTATTACCCCTGTATCAGTCATATCTGCTGTATAATGTATCTTATTACCCCTGTATCAGTCATATCTGCTGTATACTGTATCTTATTACCCCTGTATCAGTCATATCTGCTGTATACTGTATCTTATTACCCCTGTATCAGTCATATCTGCTGTATACTGTATCTTATTACCCCTGTATCAGTCATATATGCTGTATAGTGTATCTTATTACCCCTGTATCAGATATATCTGCTGTATACTGTATCTTATTACCCCTTTATCAGTCATATCTGCTGTATAGTGTATCTTATTACCCTTGTATCAGTCATGTCTGCTGTATACTGTATCTTATTACCTCTGTATCAGTCATATCTGCTGTATAGTGTATCTTATTAAAGAACCAAAGTTTGGTGGAACAAAGCCACACTTGAAAATTACTTACAGAAAAATATTATACCACGAGGCTTACGACTACAATTATTTTCTACTATTGAAGGTGATGACACGGTCTTTGTTGCAAAATGGGAGGAAGCCCTCTCTAAATGCTCACAAACATTAATAGAGCTGTTGATTGGTGCAGATCGTAAAAAAATTGAGATTTTGGAGAAAGAAATTGAGGAGTGTAAAACTAAAATTCATCAATTGATGAGTAGTAGCGAGGTTGAAAATTTTGAGAAACAACTTGAAGGCGATATTGAAAAGTGTGAGAAGGAGGTCCAGGAGGTTAAAGTAAAAAAATTTTCTAGAGACTTGGAAGATTATCGGACTAATAACATCTATCGGTGGCACAGGAAATATAGGAGAGGTAGATCTGGATCTACATCACGACCTATTTCTAGATCTAACTCTATTGTGTCCTTTCAGTTGGACTCAGAATGCGGGGCTTCTTCTTCTTCTTCTTTTTTAGGACAACGGGGGGGGCAAGGAGAAAATATTACAACCAATCCCAATTACGACCCCAGAACCCCACCTACCAAAAGAAAATTTACACGGCACAGTACCAGGGAGAAAAGAAGGAGGAATTAGGTGAGGCCTTAAGAGTTATTAATTTATCTTCACATAAATTATCGAAAGATCAGATTTATGTTTTGCAGAGGGGTTTAACCTTTGCACCGACCGGACGGTTCGACCGGTTTGTAATGATTAAAGATCTTGAGTTGTTTGCCAGGAAAGTCCTGTGGAAAAAATTTTTCTCACAGGACTTAGGTGCAGGCAATAAAACTAAAGATCGGGTGGAGTGCAATTATAATGACCTTTCTGTTATTGAACAACAAGCTACTGCTGATTTACAATCTCTTTTGGATGGACAGGATGGGGACTCTGATTGCGGCCCTAGTGTTGAACAACAGGTTTTTAGTGATCTTGTGTCCCTTTTGTCTGAACAGAATAATTCTGATGATTGTAGTGATCCAATAGGGAGGCCTTCTATTGGTCCTAGTGAATCTGTCGCTCCACCAAATCATCTGCGTCGCCGGTCGCGGCGTTTCCTTCCCTTGTCCTTTAGCCCTGCAGTTGAAATTTTTGTTAAACTTGTAAAACAAGACTTGGCTAAGATTCCTGAAAATATATCAGAGTTTAATTTGACATTTAATCAGCGCCGGGCTTTACGTGAATTACGTGATTTGAAAGATGTGGTCATCAAACCTGCGGACAAGGGGGGAAACGTCGTGATCTGGCCGGCGCAGATGTATGAAATGGAGGCATTTCTACAGTTGAATAATAAGAAATGCTATCGCAGACTTCCATCTGATCCTACAATACAATTTAAGACTGAACTTGATCGCATTTTGTGCGATGCATGTTCTTTAGGTATCATTGATGAAGAGATGAGACTTGGGCTTACAGTTGACTTCCCTAGAATATCCACGTTATATCTCCTTCCCAAGGTTCACAAAAATTTAGAGGTCCCTCCGGGTAGACCTATAGTTTCAGGGAAGGGGAATTTATGTGAAGGTATTTCCCGGTTTGTGGATCATTACCTTAAGGGATGTGTAGAAACGCTCCCTTCGTACGTTAGGGATACTTCAGACATGCTAAGGCAGCTTGATGACATCCATCTTGACCCTGGCACAATCTTGGTGACCTGCGACGTCGAGTCACTCTACACGTCTATTGGCCATGACCACGGAGTACGAGCGTCAAAGACATTTTTATCCATGACTAATTTAGACCCTGAATTGATTTTGTTTATTTTGGAATTACTTCAATTTTTGTTAACCCACAATTATTTTTTGTTTAAGGACCTCCCCTTCCTGCAGCTCCAGGGAACTGCAATGGGGGCGGCTTGTGCGCCCTCATATGCTAATTTGTTCTTGGGGCTGTGGGAGAGGGAGGTTGTTCCTTTTATCCCAGGTTTTGACGCCGTACTCCGTTGGTCCAGATATATCGACGATATTTTTTTCATTTGGAGTGGCTCGGCGTCGCAGCTCGAGCAATTTTTGTGTGCCTTGAATGTTAATGATTTAAACATTCATTTAACTTGGAAATTTAGTGTTGATCAGGTGGATTTTCTTGATCTTCTAATTTCCTGTGACTCCGAAGGTAATCTCTCGACTAATCTTTTTAGGAAGAAAACCTCAACCAACTCCTTCCTACATGCTACATCTGCTCATTTTTACAAAACTATTGATGCAATTCCAATTAGTCAGTTCCTGCGAGCGAAACGTATTTGTTCGCAGGATTCTGATTTTGAAGAACAGGCCGCAGACCTCGCCTCACGTTTTCATCAGAGAGGGTACAGACCTACAGCCATCAAAAATGGCTATGATCGTGCTAAACAGTCAACTCGTGCTTCTTTACTGACCCATGATAGTAAACGGCGTGTTAGAAATGCCAGACAAGATACAAATTCAAATCTTCGATTCATCACGACCTTCAATTCACAATGGCGGGACATATATGATGTCCTGGAAACAAGATGGCCGATTCTCTTAACAGATCCAGATGTTGCTAAACATTTACCAGCAAGACCGAGTGTTACGTGGAGAAGATCTCGCAATCTTCGTGATCTTCTGGTGGACAGCCATTATATCTGTAAACCTATGGGGATTTTTGGCTATAAGGGCCCAAAGTGGGGCTTTTATCCGTGTGGTAAGTGTTCTATGTGTCCCTATATGATAAGATCTAGGGAATTTGTTGATTCGACAGGTACTAAATCCTATAAGATTAGACATAACATCAATTGCAACACATCTGGGGTTGTTTATCATGCTACATGCCCTTGTGGCCAGATTTATGTAGGCATGACAACAAGAGCACTTAAAATACGTATATCTGAACACGTAAGTAGAATCAGGGCAGCAGCTAATGTGCTGGAACTGGAAAAATTGCAACCAGTCCCAAGACATTTTAAAGAGGCACACAACTGTAATCCTAGGGGCCTTAGGGTCTGTGGTATTGATCACATCCAATTAGGATCCAGGGGTGGAGATCTCAAAAAAACCCTTTTGCAACATGAGACACGGTGGATCACTGTTCTGGATACGGTTTCACCTAACGGCCTAAATGAGGCCGTCAACTTTGGTTCTTTTCTTTAGATTAGGGTCCGGTTGTTTTTAATTTTATTTGTGTTTAATGTTTTGTATACAGCAGGTTTATGTTGTTTTGTGTTGTATATTCATATATGTTGTCTTATTTTTATGTTTAGGGGCTTATAGAGTATCCGATTCATCATATTGGTTTATAGTATGAAGAGAATGTGACAGGAGAAAATGGAAAATGGAAAATCTTCTTATCTGACAGGAGAAAATGGAAAATCTTCTCATTTGATATATACAGAATTATGCATATATTTATTAGTTGTGTCTGTCATAAATTTTTTTATATATTATGCACTTATTGTGTAAATTTTTTTACCATATTTTTGCACTTTTCACTTTTATTGTAATTATATTGCTTTTACAATAAATTGGTATTTGTCACTTTCTGCATGTTTCACTTTCATTGTCACTTTTGTTGTCACTTTATTGTGTACAACTACACACATATAACCTTATATTTACCTTTTTAGGCACTGGTCACCTTAGCACCTTTCACTTTTAACATTTTAAATTTGATATATATATATATATATATATATATATATATATATATATATATTATATATTGTCACTTTTGTGATATTTTCCTGGTATTTAAATTATGTACAATTATTGACACATATATATGATTTTCTGTATATTTGTGAGTCATTAAGGAGGCAGCATGATTACATCTAGAGAGATATATATATAATGTTATTAAAATTTTGCGGTGTCTTGTAGGCATGGTTATGTTTAGATGCGCATATGTGTATATGTATTCATATTGCTGCCAAATCCTGCCACGTTCCCATTGCATTGTTATATCTAGATGCACATACATATATCATTACCATCTCTTTTTGTCCTCTCAGGTGAGCCGCGCAGCGTGCGTGCGCTGCTCTCGTGCGACCCGGTCATGTGCCTCTGAGTCACATGATCGGCACGTCTTTGACTGTGCCGATCGTGTGCGCATGCGCAGCCCGGCTCGTGCGACAGCATCACGTATGCTGGCGCGCTCATACACCTGTTTTGGACGCACGATCGGATGCATGATCGGCCCCTCCTCCTTTACTTCCTTCTCTCTATATATATCCTGCGTGTATGGAGTATGGTTATGCCTCCTGAGGAAGCCGTCTGGCGAAACGCGTTGAGGCGACCCTCCGGGTACCCGCATTTGTGGTGCATCTCTTTCAGGGCAGGTGTGGCAGTGTTGCAGATATGGCTACAGGTACTTAACCCTTTAATGTTTGGGGATATATGGCTCTTACACTGGCTCTTTATTTGACTTAGGCATATACACTTCAATTTGGCTTATGGGCATGTTATTCAAATAGATATAGTGGGTATATGTATTTACTCCGTGTTATTTGGCCTAGATACCATTTGGTATCATTTAGTCTTTGCTACTTGTTGTGGTGATATTATTGAAGGAGCCAGTTATATGTCCAGGTGGTTGTTTTTGGAATTAGTTATATATCGATTTACTATTCTACATCCATTTGTCCAGTGTTTTACTGGTTGATTTCATAAGTGCATAAGATTTGAATGTGTGTACCTGTTGTGCCTATTGTGTCTGCAATTATACATTCTATGACATATTATGTATGATATTTATCTATACTCTCACCTGCCTTGTATATTTCTCTAGTGTTGTGTTGTCCGGTTCATGTTCTTTACCATCTGCTGTCATTTTATGATATATGACTAAATAAATATTTTGTATTTTACCTATCATTGTTCAATTATTCATGGCCACATATCTTTGGTTGTTGTGGTGTTTGTGTGCTATTTTTGTGGCCTTTTGGCGTTGATATACGAGGAAACGTGGGTGTGTAGTGTATCTTATTACCCTCTATCAGATATATCTGCTGTATACTGTATCTTATTACCCCTGTATCAGTCTTATCTGCTGTATAGTGTATCTTATTACCCCTGTATCAGATATATCTGCTGTATACTGTATCTTATTACCCCTATATCAGTCATATCTGATGTATGCTTTATCTTATTACCCCTGTATCACTCATATCTGCTGTATACTGTATCTTATTACCCCTGTATCAGTCATATCTGCTGTCTACTATATCTTTTTACCCCTGTATCACTCATATCTGCTGTATACTGTATCTTATTACCCCTGTATCAGTCATATCTGCTGTATACTATATTTTTTTACCCCTGTATCACTCATATCTTCAGTATACTGTATCTTATTACCCTGTATCAGTCATATCTGCTGTTTACTGTATCTTATTACCGCTGTATGAGTCATATCTGCTGTATACTGTATCTTATTTCCACTGTATCAGTCATATCTGCTGTTTACTGTATCTTATTACCCCTGTATCAGTCATATCTGCTGTATACTGTATCTTATTACCCCTGTATCAGTCATATCTGCTGTATACTGTATCTTATTTACCATGTATCAGTCATATCTGCTGTATACTGTATATTATTACCCCCGTATCAGTCATATCTGCTGTATACTGTATCGTATTACCCTTGTATCAATTATATCTGTTGTATACTGTATCTTATTACCCCTGTATCAGTCACATCAGCTGTATACTGTATCTTATTTCCACTGTATCAGTCATATCTGCTGTATACTGTATCTTATTACCCCTGTATCAGTCATATCTGCTGTAAACTGTATCTTATTACCCCTGTATCAGTCATATCTGCTGTATACTGTATCCTATTACCCCTGTATCAGTCATATCTGCTGTATACTGTATCTTATTACCCCTTTATCACATATATCTGCTGTATACTGTATCTTATTACCCCTGTATCAGTCTTATCTGCTGTATAGTGTATCTTATTACCCCTGTATCAGATATATCTGCTGTATACTGTATCTTATTACCCCTGTATCACTCATATCTGCTGTATACTGTATCTTATTACCCCTTTATCACTCATATCTGCTGTATACTGTATCTTATTACCCCTGTATGACATATCTGCTGTATACTGTATCTTATTACCCCTGTTTCACTCATATCTGCTGTATAATGTATCTTATTACCCTTGTATCAGTCATATCTGCTGTATACTGTATCTTATTACCCCTGTATCAGTCATATCTGCTGTATATTGTATCTTATTACCCCTGTATCAGATATATCTGCTGTATACTGTATCTTATTACCCCTGTATCATTCTTATCTGCTGTATACTGTATCTTATTACCCCTGTGTCAGTCATATCTGCTGTGTACTGTATCTTATTACCCCTGTGTCAGTCATATCTGCTGTATAATGTATCTCATTACCCCTGTGTCAGTAATATCTGCTGTATAATGTATCTTATTACCCATGTATCAGTCGTATCTGCTGTAAACTGTATCTTATTACCCCTGTATCAGTCATATCTGCTGTACACTGTATCTTATTACCCCTTTATCATTCATATCTGCTGTATACTGTATCTTATTACCCCTTTATCAGATATATCTGCTGTATACTGTATCTTATTACCCCTGTATCAGTCATATCTGCTGTATACTGTATCTTATTACACCTGTATCACTCATATCTGCTGTATACTGTATCTTATTACCCTTGTATCAGTCATATCTGCTGTATACTGTATCTTATTACTGCTGTATGAGTCATATCTGCTGTATACTGTATCTTATTTCCACTGTATCAGTCATATCTGCTGTATACTGTATCTTATTACCCCTGTATCAGTCATATCTGCTGTATACTGTATCTTATTACCCCTTTATCAGTCATATCTGCTGTATACTGTATCTTATTAACCATGTATCAGTCATATCTGCTGTATACTGTTTATTACCCCTGTATCAGTCATATCTGCTGTATACTGTATCTTATTACCCCTGTATCAATTATATCTGCTGTATACTGTATCTTATTACCCCTGTATCAGTCATATCTGCTGTATACTGTATCTTATTACCCCTGTGTCAGTAATATCTGCTGTATAATGTATCTTATTACCCCTGTATTAGTCGTTTCTGCTGTATACTGTATCTTATTACCCCTGTATCAGTCATATCTGCTGTATACTGTATCTTATTACCCCTGTATCAGTCATATCTGCTGTATACTGTATCTTATTACCCCTTTATCAGATATATCTGCTGTATACTGTATCTTATTACCCCTGTATCAGTCTTATCTGCTGTATACTGTATCTTATTATCCCTGTATCAGATATATCTGCTGTATACTGTATCTTATTACCCCTGTATCAGTCATATCTGCTGTATACTGTATCTTATTACACCTGTATCAGTCATATCTGCTGTATACTGTATCTTATTACTGCTGTATGAGTCATATCTGCTGTATACTGTATCTTATTTCCACTGTATCAGTCATATCTGCTGTATACTGTATCTTATTACCCCTTTATCAGTCATATCTGCTGTATACTGTATATTATTAACCATGTATCAGTCATATCTGCTGTATATTGTATATTATTACTCCTGTATCAGTCATATCTGCTGTATACTGTATCTTATTACCCCTTTATCAGTCATATCTGCTGTATACTGTATCTTATTAACCATGTATCAGTCATATCTGCTGTATATTGTATCTTATTACCCCTGTATCACTCATATCTGCTGTATACTGTATCTTATTACCCCTGTATGACATATCTGCTGTATACTGTATCTTATTACCCCTGTTTCACTCATATCTGCTGTATAATGTATCTTATTACCCCTGTATCAGTCATATCTGCTGTATACTGTATCTTATTACCCCTGTATCAGTCATATCTGCTGTATACTGTATTTTATTACCCCTGTATCAGTCATATCTGCTGTATAGTGTATCTTATTACCCCTGTATCATATATATTTGCTGTATACTGTATCTTATTACCCCTGTATCAGTCATATCTGCTGTATACTGTATCTTATTACCCCTGTATCAATTATATCTGCTGTATACTGTATCTTATTACCCCTGTATCAGTCATATCTGCTGTATACTGTATCTTATTACCCCTGTGTCAGTAATGTCTGCTGTATAATGTATCTTATTACCCCTGTATTAGTCGTTTCTGCTGTATACTGTATCTTATTACCCCTGTATCAGTCATATCTGCTGTATACTGTATCTTATTACCCCTGTATCAGTCATATCTGCTGTATACTGTATCTTATTACCCCTTTATCAGATATATCTGCTGTATACTGTATCTTATTACCCCTGTATCAGTCTTATCTGCTGTATACTGTATCTTATTATCCCTGTATCAGATATATCTGCTGTATACTGTATCTTATTACCCCTGTATCAGTCATATCTGCTGTATACTGTATCTTATTACACCTGTATCAGTCATATCTGCTGTATACTGTATCTTATTACTGCTGTATGAGTCATATCTGCTGTATACTGTATCTTTTTTCCACTGTATCAGTCATATCTGCTGTATACTGTATCTTATTACCCCTTTATCAGTCATATCTGCTGTATACTGTATCTTATTAACCATGTATCAGTCATATCTGCTGTATATTGTATATTATTACTCCTGTATCAGTCATATCTGCTGTATACTGTATCTTATTACCCCTTTATCAGTCATATCTGCTGTATACTGTATCTTATTAACCATGTATCAGTCATATCTGCTGTATATTGTATCTTATTACCCCTGTATCACTCATATCTGCTGTATACTGTATCTTATTACCCCTGTATGACATATCTGCTGTATACTGTATCTTATTACCCCTGTTTCACTCATATCTGCTGTATAATGTATCTTATTACCCCTGTATCAGTCATATCTGCTGTATACTGTATCTTATTACCCCTGTATCAGTCATATCTGCTGTATACTGTATTTTATTACCCCTGTATCAGTCATATCTGCTGTATAGTGTATCTTATTACCCCTGTATCATATATATTTGCTGTATACTGTATCTTATTACCCCTGTATCAGTCTTATCTGCTGTATACTGTATCTTATTACCCCTGTGTCAGTCATATCAGCTGTGTACTGTATCTTATTACCACTGTATCAGTCATATCTGCTGTATACGGTATCTTATTACCCCTGTATCACTCATATCTGCTGCACACTGTATCTTATTACCCATGTATCAGTCATATCTGCTGTATGCTGTATCTTATTACCACTGTATCAGTCATATCTGCTGTATACTGTATCTTATTACCCCTGTATCACTCATATCTGCTGTACACTGTATCTTATTACCCCTGTATCAGTCATATCTGCTGTATACTGTATCTTATTACCCCTGTATCACTCATATCTGCTGTACACTGTATCTTATTACCTATGTATCAGTCATATCTGCTGTATACTGTATCTTATTACCCCTGTATCACTCATATCTGCTGTATACTGTATCTTATTACCCCTGTATCACTCATATCTGCTGTGTACTGTATCTTATTACCCCTGTGTCACTCATATCTGCTGTATACTGTATCTTATTACCACTGTGTCAGTCATATCTGCTGTGTACTGTATCTTATTACCCCTGAGTCACTCATATCTGCTGTATACTGTATCTTATTACCACTGTATCAGTCATATCTGCTGTATACTGTATCTTATTACCCCTGTATCAGACATATCTGCTGTATACTGTATCTTATTACCCCTCTATCAGTCATTTACAGTATATAGCACGATTAATTCCATAGTGCTTTACTTTTTATGTAGATTGTGAGCCCCATATAGGGATCACAATGTACTTTTATTTTCCTATCAGTATGTGGTGAGGTCAGAGATATATGGAGGGGACAGGTGAGGATTTGGTCAGAGATATATGGAGGTGACAGGTTGTGGATGGCTTTGTATGTTAGCGTTAGTAGCTTGAACTCAATTCGCTGGGCTATAGGTAGCCAGTGGAGGGACTGGCAGAGGGGAGAAGCCGATGAAGATCGGGGTGTGAGGTGGATTAAGCGAGCAGCGCAGTTTAAGGTGGACTGGAGGGGAGCGAGGGTGTTGGCCGGGAGTCTATGGAGAAGGGTGTTGCAGTAGTCTAAGCGGGAGATGATGAGAGCCTGGACGAGCATCTTAGTAGTTTCAGGGGTGAGGAAGCAGTGGACTCGATGGATGTTCTTGAGTTGGAGGTGGCAGGAAGTGTGGAGGGTTTGAACGTGTGACTTGAAGGATAGGTCAGAGTCCAGGGTTACCCCAAGACATCGCAACTGTGGGGCAGTGGTCAGAGTTAACTTTGATAGAAGGGTCAGGTAGAGGGACCGTACGGGGTGGGGTGAAGATGATGAACTCTGTTTTCTCCATGTTGAGTTTGAGAAAGTGGGAGGAGAGAAAGGAGGCAACAGCTGCTAGACAATCTGGAACTCTGGCCAGCAGGAAGGTCATGTCTGGTCCAGAGATATATATCTGAGTGTCATCAGCATAGCAATGGTAATGAAAACCATGAGATTCTATGTGTTGGCCCAGGCCAAGGGTGTAGATGGAGAACAGGAGGGGTCCTAGGACAGAGCCCTGGGGTCACCTACAGAGAGAGGGCGAGGTGAGGAGGTGGTGTGCGAGTGGGAGATGCTAAATGTGCGGTCGGTGAGGTATGAGGAGATCCAGGAAAGAGCCAGGTCTGAGATACCAAGGGATGAGAGAATTTCTAACAGGAGGGAGTGGTCAACTGTGTCAAAGGCAGAGGAGAGGTCAAGGAGGAGGAGGACAGAGGAGTGGACAAGGAGGAGGAGGACAGAGGAGAGGAGAGGACAAGGAGGAGGAGGACAGAGGAGAGGACAAGGAGGAGGAGGACAGAGGAGAGGACAAGGAGGAGGAGGACAGAGGAGAGGACAAGGAGGAGGAGGACAGAGGAGAGGACAAGGAGGAGGAGGACAGAGGAGAGGACAAGGAGGAGGAGGACAGAGGAGAGGACAAGGAGGAGGAGGACAGAGGAGAGGTCAAGGAGGAGGAGGAGGACACCTACAGAGAGAGGGCGAGGTGAGGAGGTGGTGTGCGAGTGGGAGATGCTAAATGTGCGGTCGGTGAGGTATGAGGAGATCCAGGAAAGAGCCAGGTCTGAGATACCAAGGGATGAGAGAATTTCTAACAGGAGGGAGTGGTCAACTGTGTCAAAGGCAGAGGAGAGGTCAAGGAGGAGGAGGACAGAGGAGAGGACAAGGAGGAGGAGGACAGAGGAGAGGACAAGGAGGAGGAGGACAGAGGAGAGGACAAGGAGGAGGAGGACAGAGGAGAGGACAAGGAGGAGGAGGACAGAGGAGAGGTCAAGGAGGAGGAGGAGGACACCTACAGAGAGAGGGCGAGGTGAGGAGGTGGTGTGCGAGTGGGAGATGCTAAATGTGCGGTCGGTGAGGTATGAGGAGATCCAGGAATGGGCCAGGTCTGAGATACCAAGGGATGAGAGAATTTCTAACAGGAGGGAGTGGTCAACTGTGTCAAAGGCAGAGGAGAGGTCAAGGAGGAGGAGGACAGAGGAGAGGACAAGGAGGAGGAGGACAGAGGAGAGGACAAGGAGGAGGAGGACAGAGGAGAGGACAAGGAGGAGGAGGAGGATAGAGGAGAGGTCAAGGAGGAGAAGGACAGAGGAGAGATCAAGGAGGAGGAGGACAGAGGAGGAGGACAAGGAGGAGGAGGACATAGTAATGGCGCTTGGCTTTAGCGGTTAGCAGGTCATTGGTGACTTTTGTTAGGGCAGTTTCAGTGAAGTGCCGGGGTCTGAAGCCTGACTGAAGTCTGTCAAAGAGCAGGTTGGACGAGAGATAGGAGGAGAGTTCTGAGTGGACGTGCTGGTCAAGCAGTGTTTGAGGCGTACGGGAGCAGTGAGATGGGACGATAGTTGGCTGGAGAGGACGGGGCGAGGGACGGTTTCTTAAGTATAGGAGTGACAGTGGCGTGTTTGAAGGCTGAGGGGAAGGATCCATTGGTTAGGGATAGATTGAAGAGGTGGATTAGGGCTGGAGTAATGACTTCAGCGAGTTTGGGGATGAGACGTGACTGGATCGGGTCACGTGCGCAGGAGGTGAGGTGGGATTTAGCCATAATCGTCATCGTCAGAGATAGGGAGAGAGACACATCTGCTGAAGGCTAGATAGGCATTAGCTTGTAGTAGGCAGGGAAAAATCGAAGAACAACAACAGCTCTTCTCAGAGCTATACACTGCAGGGAGAGGAGTATAGAGTTCCTGCTATATACTGTTAAACTTTTTTTTTTTTTTTTTTTTTTTTTTTTTGGGGGGGGGGGGGTGTCCTCACACCAAATTGCAGGCCAGGCATCCCCAGCAGTTACTTCTTGCTATATACCTGTTAAACAGCTTTGCTTTGTGGTGTATAGCCCATAAAAAAGGGAATTATTATGCATCCAAAATGTGCAAGGCTAGCGCAAGGGGACGAGGACAAGGATGAGGACGGGGCCGTGGAAATGCAGATGTTCAGCAACGTTGCGCTTAACCAACAGCCTCAACTGCGCCTACAGCTCTGCGGCAAAAAAGAACAAAGACACCGAGCGCTCTTAGTGCAGTATCACTTTTAGAAGGAAATCAAGCCTTATATTAAAAGATAAAGATGACCAATATATCCTCTCACCTGGAGGGGTTGTGATATAGTCACAACACCTGTATCCGCATTGCAAGATGAGCCAGGTAAGAGTGGCAGCGGTTCCGTCTGAAAACACCGGAAGACCGGGAGATGTAGAAGGGATGGATAAGATAAGGAATCCGCGCTCAAAGGTCGTATTGGAAAGATTTTTACTTTCGTTTTACTTTCATGTGGAAGGTTTTTAATAGGATAAAAACAGTAGGCACAACGCGTTTCGGATTACATAAAATCCTTTTTCAAGTGCAAAAAACCACTGTATAATAAAAACACAAAGACAGACATATATAGAAAAAATCAGTTAAAACAATAAAAGTCCCTAGTATATAGGGTATAGCATCATGCCCTTTATAAATATTGGAATCAACAACAGAGAATGTCGGAAAAAATAATTGCATCAACCAAAAGCTAAACTTAAGTCATAAAATCATATATATTTTATCCGATGTACTAGAAGTTCATATTAAAAAAGGATAAGAGATCAGATATGTATTGAACATACAGCAAATGATATAACCCACTATGGGGTGGTCATTGGATAGGGACAGATGAAAAGAAAATATTACTTAGACATTGACCCAATCCAGATCATGAGATGGGGTCACAAAAATATCAAGCTGAGCATAAAGATCTAGATGATCCTATGTGGTAATATCTGCAGCACAAAAGAACAAGCCAATGTTGGTCTCAGAAATAATGAACAATGCTGGAGATGGTAGTAAGTAATGCTGGAGATGGTAGTAAGTAATGCTGGAGATGGTAGTAAGCAATGCAGGAGATGGTAGTAAGTAATGCTGGAGATGGTAGTAAGCAATGCAGGAGATGGTAGTAAGTAATGCTGGAGATGGTAGTAAGTAATGCTGGAGATGGTAGTAAGTAATGCTGGAGATGGTAGTAAGTAATGCTGGAGATGGTAGTAAGTAATGCTGCAGATGGTAGTAAGTAATGCTGGAGATGGTAGTAAGCAATGCAGGAGATGGTAGTAAGTAATGCTGGAGATGGTAGTAAGTAATGCTGGAGATGGTAGTAAGCAATGCAGGAGATGGTAGTAAGCAATGCAGGAGATGGTAGTAAGTAATGCTGGAGATGGTAGTAAGCAATGCAGGAGATGGTAGTAAGCAATGCTGGAGATGGTAGTAAGTAATGCTGGAGATGGTAGTAAGTAATGCTGGAGATGGTAGTAAGTAATGCTGGAGATGGTAGTAAGTAATGCTGGAGATGGTAGTAAGTAATGCTGGAGATGGTAGTAAGCAATGCAGGAGATGGTAGTAAGTAATGCTGGAGATGGTAGTAAGTAATGCTGGAGATGGTAGTAAGTAATGCTGGAGATGGTAGTAAGTAATGCTGGAGATGGTAGTAAGCAATGCAGGAGATGGTAGTAAGCAATGCAGGAGATGGTAGTAAGTAATGCTGGAGATGGTAGTAAGCAATGCAGGAGATGGTAGTAAGTAATGCTGGAGATGGTAGTAAGTAATGCTGGAGATGGTAGTAAGTAATGCTGGAGATGGTAGTAAGTAATGCTGGAGATGGTAGTAAGTAATGCTGGAGATGGTAGTAAGTAATGCAGGAGATGGTAGTAAGCAATGCAGGAGATGGTAGTAAGTAATGCTGGAGATGGTAGTAAGTAATGCAGGAGATGGTAGTAAGTAATGCTGGAGATGGTAGTAAGTAATGCTGGAGATGGTAGTAAGCAATGCAGGAGATGGTAGTAAGCAATGCAGGAGATGGTAGTAAGTAATGCAGGAGATGGTAGTAAGTAATGCTGGAGATGGAAGTAAGTAATGCTGGAGATGGTAGTAAGCAATGCAGGAGATGGTAGTAAGCAATGCAGGAGATGGTAGTAAGTAATGCTGGAGATGGTAGTAAGCAATGCAGGAGATGGTAGTAAGTAATGCTGGAGATGGTAGTAAGCAATGCAGGAGATGGTAGTAAGCAATGCAGGAGATGGTAGTAAGTAATGCTGGAGATGGTAGTAAGCAATGCAGGAGATTGTAGTAAGCAATGCTGGAGATGGTAGTAAGTAATGCTGGAGATGGTAGTAAGTAATGCTGGAGATGGTAGTAAGTAATGCTGGAGATGGTAGTAAGTAATGCTGGAGATGGTAGTAAGTAATGCTGGAGATGGTAGTAAGTAATGCTGGAGATGGTAGTAAGTAATGCTGGAGATGGTAGTAAGCAATGCAGGAGATGGTAGTAAGTAATGCTGGAGATGGTAGTAAGTAATGCTGGAGATGGTAGTAAGTAATGCTGGAGATGGTAGTAAGCAATGCAGGAGATGGTAGTAAGCAATGCAGGAGATGGTAGTAAGTAATGCTGGAGATGGTAGTAAGCAATGCAGGAGATGGTAGTAAGCAATGCTGGAGATGGTAGTAAGTAATGCTGGAGATGGTAGTAAGTAATGCTGGAGATGGTAGTAAGTAATGCTGGAGATGGTAGTAAGTAATGCTGGAGATGGTAGTAAGTAATGCTGGAGATGGTAGTAAGTAATGCTGGAGATGGTAGTAAGCAATGCTGGAGATGGTAGTAAGTAATGCTGGAGATGGTAGTAAGCAATGCAGGAGATGGTAGTAAGCAATGCTGGAGATGGTAGTAAGTAATGCTGGAGATGGTAGAAAGCAATGCAGGAGATGGTAGTAAGTAATGCAGGAGATGGTAGTAAGCAATGCTGGAGATGGTAGTAAGCAATGCTGGAGATGGTAGTAAGTAATGCTGGAGATGGTAGTAAGTAATGCTGGAGATGGTAGTAAGTAATGCTGGAGATGGTAGTAAGTAATGCTGGAGATGGTAGTAAGCAATGCTGGAGATGGTAGTAAGCAATGCTGGAGATGGTAGTAAGTAATGCAGGAGATGGTAGTAAGTAATGCTGGAGATGGTAGTAAGTAATGCAGGAGATGGTAGTAAGCAATGCAGGAGATGGTAGTAAGTAATGCAGGAGATGGTAGTAAGTAATGCTGGAGATGGTAGTAAGCAATGCTGGAGATGGTAGTAAGCAATGCTGGAGATGGTAGTAAGCAATGCTGGAGATGGTAGTAAGTAATGCAGGAGATGGTAGTAAGTAATGCTGGAGATGGTAGTAAGTAATGCAGGAGATGGTAGTAAGCAATGCAGGAGATGGTAGTAAGTAATGCAGGAGATGGTAGTAAGTAATGCTGGAGATGGTAGTAAGCAATGCAGGAGATGGTAGTAAGCAATGCAGGAGATGGTAGTAAGTAATGCTGGAGATGGTAGTAAGCAATGCAGGAGATGGTAGTAAGTAATGCTGGAGATGGTAATAAGCAATGCAGGAGATGGTAGTAAGCAATGCAGGAGATGGTAGTAAGTAATGCTGGAGATGGTAGTAAGCAATGCAGGAGATTGTAGTAAGCAATGCTGGAGATGGTAGTAAGTAATGCTGGAGATGGTAGTAAGTAATGCTGGAGATGGTAGTAAGTAATGCTGGAGATGGTAGTAAGTAATGCTGGAGATGGTAGTAAGTAATGCTGGAGATGGTAGTAAGCAATGCAGGAGATGGTAGTAAGCAATGCAGGAGATGGTAGTAAGTAATGCTGGAGATGGTAGTAAGCAATGCAGGAGATGGTAGTAAGCAATGCTGGAGATGGTAGTAAGTAATGCTGGAGATGGTAGTAAGTAATGCTGGAGATGGTAGTAAGTAATGCTGGAGATGGTAGTAAGTAATGCTGGAGATGGTAGTAAGTAATGCTGGAGATGGTAGTAAGTAATGCTGGAGATGGTAGTAAGTAATGCTGGAGATGGTAGTAAGCAATGCAGGAGATGGTAGTAAGTAATGCTGGAGATGGTAGTAAGCAATGCAGGAGATGGTAGTAAGCAATGCTGGAGATGGTAGTAAGTAATGCTGGAGATGGTAGAAAGCAATGCAGGAGATGGTAGTAAGTAATGCAGGAGATGGTAGTAAGCAATGCTGGAGATGGTAGTAAGCAATGCTGGAGATGGTAGTAAGTAATGCTGGAGATGGTAGTAAGTAATGCTGGAGATGGTAGTAAGTAATGCTGGAGATGGTAGTAAGTAATGCTGGAGATGGTAGTAAGCAATGCTGGAGATGGTAGTAAGCAATGCTGGAGATGGTAGTAAGTAATGCAGGAGATGGTAGTAAGTAATGCTGGAGATGGTAGTAAGTAATGCAGGAGATGGTAGTAAGCAATGCAGAAGATGGTAGTAAGTAATGCAGGAGATGGTAGTAAGTAATGCTGGAGATGGTAGTAAGCAATGCTGGAGATGGTAGTAAGCAATGCTGGAGATGGTAGTAAGTAATGCAGGAGATGGTAGTAAGCAATGCAGGAGATGGTAGTAAGTAATGCAGGAGATGGTAGTAAGCAATGCTGGAGATGGTAGTAAGCAATGCAGGAGATGGTAGTAAGCAATGCAGGAGATGGTAGTAAGCAATGCAGGAGATGGTAGTAAGCAATGCAGGAGATGGTAGTAAGCAATGCTGGAGATGGTAGTAAGTAATGCAGGAGATGGTAGTAAGCAATGCTGGAGATGGTAGTAAGCAATGCAGGAGATGGTAGTAAGTAATGCTGGAGATGGTAGTAGGTAATGCTGGAGATGGTAGTAAGCAATGCAGGAGATGGTAGTAAGCAATGCTGGAGATGGTAGTAAGTAATGCTGGAGATGGTAGTAAGCAATGCTAGAGATGGTAGTAAGTAATGCAGGAGATGGTAGTAAGTAATGCAGGAGATGGTAGTAAGCAATGCTGGAGATGGTAGTAAGTAATGCAGGAGATGGTAGAAAGCAATGCAGGAGATGGTAGTAAGTAATGCAGGAGATGGTAGTAAGCAATGCTGGAGATGGTAGTAAGTAATGCTGGAGATGGTAGTAAGCAATGCTGGAGATGGTAGTAAGTAATGCAGGAGATGGTAGTAAGTAATGCAGGAGATGGTAGTAAGTAATGCTGGAGATGGTAGTAAGTAATGCAGGAGATGGTAGTAAGCAATGCTGGAGATGGTAGTAAGTAATGCAGGAGATGGTAGAAAGCAATGCAGGAGATGGTAGTAAGTAATGCAGGAGATGGTAGTAAGCAATGCTGGAGATGGTAGTAAGTAATGCTGGAGATGGTAGTAAGCAATGCTGGAGATGGTAGTAAGTAATGCAGGAGATGGTAGTAAGCAATGCTGGAGATGGTAGTAAGTAATGCAGGAGATGGTAGTAAGTAATGCAGGAGATGGTAGTAAGTAATGCTGGAGATGGTAGTAAGTAATGCAGGAGATGGTAGTAAGCAATGCTGGAGATGGTAGTAAGTAATGCTGGAGATGGTAGTAAGTAATGCAGGAGATGGTAGTAAGCAATGCAGGAGATGGTAGTAAGTAATGCAGGAGATGGTAGTAAGTAATGCTGGAGATGGTATTAAGTAATGCAGGAGATGGTAGATTCTATGAAAGTAATTTCCCAGAGAGGAAAGTTCACAGGCGTCAAAAGACAAATGATGTCACATAGATGCATAGTAATGTCGTTAATGTGTTGCAATAATTAAGTAAGACTCGCTTACCAGGTCTACACCGGGTGGGATGCATGCCCGTCTGAGGGATGCTCCGCTGGTTATAACGAGAAGATTGCGCGCTCAATACAGGGAAAGCGCATGCGCACTGTGCCACACGTGGAGTGCGGGCGCCGAAATTGCGGCGTCCGGATCTACTCAGTGCGCATGCGCCCGTGCCTCCGACCGCGCTTCCCAGGACACGACATACAGCAATGCAATGCACAGAGATAGCCATCATATGATGTGGGCAAGATGAACTGTCACTCTATATAGTGAAAGGGGGAAGAAATGATGCACTTGTTCAAAGCAAATAAGTTGTAATGAAAACAAGACATGATTTCTACATACAGCATAAAACAACAATACAGGGAAACTCCATAGGATGTACAGAACATGCCTAGGATGAGAAAACACTAATTCTGCAAATAATGAGAACATATTTATATGGAATTGAGCGGTGTTAAAGATTTAGGGGTTGTATGTTTGATTAGATGCTAAGGGAAGCTCTTATTCTAATGCTTACAAGCAAAAATGACCTTGTATAAAGGGGAATAGGACAACATATATTAGATTTTGATGGTGTAAATTATATATTACATATAGAAATACATAGAACCTTGAGTCCCTAATGGAAATTAGAATGGGGGAGGGATGGAAAAGGAAAACTGATAAGAAAGGTGAGTGTAGGATGTTCTAATTTAGATTTCCTATCTGGTAACATCTTCAGAAGTGATGTTTAATCCTGCAGGGTGTAAAGTGTTCAGACGGTACATCCAAAACATCTCTCTCCGGTTGAGAACTTTAAGATGATCTGGGGTGGAGGGAGGAACGCTATCAATGGGGGTAACTCGGAAATTCTAAAAATCTCTATGATGATACATTAGAGCATGGCGGGAAACACTATGCTTTTTACAACCGTTCATTACATTACACCTATGCTTGCTCACGCGTTCTCTCAAGGGTCTGGTGGTGCGGCTGACATACTGGAAGCCGCAAGGGCACTCGAGTACATATACCACACAGGTGGAGGAGCAATCTAAGTGATACTGTAAATCAAAAGATTCCTGTGTGCTGAAACTGATGATGAAATTGAGTTGATGGCCAATTGCGAAACAACATTTACAGCGCTTGCTCTGACACCTGAAGGTACCTGGTGTGGAGATAACTGGATTGTCATCATCATTGGTCAAGGGTTTAAGCGTACTGGGTGCTATAAAGTTTTTTTTAGAGATTTGGCCCTTCTGTAGGGAACTCCTGGTCGAACAGGCAGAATCCCTTTCAGAAAGGGGTCATTGAGTAACACATGCCAGTGGGAGTTTAGAATGGACTGTATGTTCCTATGCAATGCATTATAAGCTGTAATGAAATGACAGTTGAAATCATTATTCACGGGTTTTTGTGTTGACTTGAGACAATCCCTCTGTGATAAGGCACTTGCTTTCTCTCTTGCAGCCGTAATGATGTTGAGTGGATAGTGTTTCTCTCTAAATCCATTCACTAGTACCTGACTTTGGGAAACATAATCTTCATCTCTCGTACAGTTTCGCCTGATGTGGCGGAATTGTCCAAACGGTATATTATGCTTCCACTTAGAGTAATGCAGACTCTCAAAGTGCAACAAGCTATTACAATCCACACTCTTGAAGTAGGTTTTGGTGAATATCTCATCCTTGTCGCCAACTAAGAGTAGATCAAGATATTCTATGGATGTTGAGTCTGATTTCCCTGTGAGTTGGATATCATATGTGTTATCATTCAAAAAAGAGCAGGAAGAGTCAAAATTCTCCTGTGTGCCCTCCCAAATAAAGATCAAATCGTCAATATATCGACGATAACATTTTATGTTAGTAGCCCAGGGATGTCCTGAGTGGATGTAGAGTTTCTCAAAAGAACCCGTGAACAGGTTGGCATAGCTGGGGGCCATGCGGGGGCCATGCGGGTCCCCATTGCTGTGCCATTCTGTTGAATGAAAACCTGTGACTGAAATTCAAAAGTGCTATGATTAAGAATAAAAGCTATATCTTCCAAAATGAAGTCTCGTTGTTTGGTCGGTATTGTGGAATCTAGAGTAAGAAATTCGTTAACTGCAGATAAACCTAAACTGTGCGAGATGTTGCTATAGAGCGCGCTGACGTCAAGAGCGGTCCATCTATAGGTGGGCTTCCATTGTATGGGAAGAAGATCACTGATTAGGCTAGATGAGTCTTTGAGGTAAGACTGTAGAGATGTGACATATTCTTGTACATTGATATCTATGTACTGGGACAGATTTCTGGTGATGGAGTTTATTCCCAAGATGATCGGCCTCCCAGGAAGATTGTGTGCATCCTTATGTAGTTTAGGCAGGTGGTAGAAGATCGCCAAAGTGGGGTCTTTAACGTTGAGGAATGCAAACTCTTTATCTGTAAGGGCACCCTTTCTGTGAGCCTCAACTATGAGTTTATTATAATCTTTTAGATGACCCTCAGATGGATCTAGGGGTAAGGGTAAGTAGTATTGTGTGTCGGAGAGAATACGGAGTGCTTCTTTGACATATGTTTCTGGATCTTGAATAACTACTCCACCTCCTTTGTCTGCATTCCGTATCGTGATGTTAGTGTTTTCTTTCGGCTCTTTCAAAGCTCTCCTCTCATTATACGTGAGATTATTGGCCCCATGGGGGGAGGTGTTGTTGAGTTGTCTAAAGTCAGAGACCACTAATGAATAAAAGGTCTCAATATTGCTCCCTCTATGATGTGTGGGGTAAAAGCTCGACTTTGGTTTGAGTTGGGTATTGACAGGGGGAGGTTCAGTGTTTGGATTCTTGGAAACACTGGCCGCGGCAGATGACGGATGAATGGTAGGCAGTTCGATTGTAGCACCATAATAACCTGTTTTTTTCGTTAGATTTGTCTCCTACTATTGCAAAATGGCGCTTCAGTGTGAGTCGTCTAATGAATGTATTCAGATCTACAAACAGATCTATCTGATTGGGTCTATGTGTAGGGACAGAAGGAGAGACCCCTGGAGAGGAGACTAATTTGAGTGGGACTTAAGCGGTATTTTGAGAGGTTGTAAATGCTATTAGATTGTTTTGATTCTTGGTTTTTTCCTGTCCGGACTGATTTGTTCGTCTGTGTTTGAGGCCTCTTCCTCCTCTACAGCCTCTAGAGTGTTTACTCTTTTGGTTTGTGATGAGGGTTCCGGAAGCTTTCTCTTGTGAGATACTGGAGTGAAATAATCTGTGATTTTGTGTAATAGATTGGTTTCTAGTGTATGGTATGTGTTTAAAGGAGGTTTTGTCTCCAGGGACGTGGGAGGCCCGATTATTTGATTGGGAAGTGCTAAAAAAAGATACCATGCTGGTATTATGGGATGAATTATGGAATGTTTGTTCGCTTAAGGTCACAGAATGGTTGATCTGAGTGGTGGTCAGGGGTGAATCGGGTCTTGGAGCCTCTTGGACAGCAATCAATGAGTCCTCCAAATCCTTCACAAGCATTTTCAACAAATTT
Organism: Leptodactylus fuscus; assembly: GCF_031893055.1. Classification (NCBI taxonomy): domain Eukaryota; kingdom Metazoa; phylum Chordata; class Amphibia; order Anura; family Leptodactylidae; genus Leptodactylus; species Leptodactylus fuscus. The sequence goes on along the minus strand of NW_027440445.1, from coordinate 61,531 downwards.
CCGCTAGCTACCAAATCCAGTTCTCTCAGTTTTCCTGCAACTCATTTCAATAACAGGATTCACCTCTCAACATCCCCCGGCACTTCCACCTCATCTAATCATATACCCACCATTAGACATATTACAGTTGACCCTTTAGAGATCTCCATACATCCCACCATACATCCCACCTCCAATGATACATCCCTTGTGGAGGGTGGTCCAGGCAGATGGACATCCATGGACGCCGTATTCAACCCAAGTCCACCAACCAGATGACAAGCATGAACCAAGCTGTAACTACAGGATATCCAGATGAAGAACTTTAACTTCTCTGAAGATGTAAGCTATTGACATTGACTGATATTTCTGTTATTTTGGACATTTTCCCTGTTCCTGTGTTTTCCTTCAAGATATTAATTAAACTCTACTGATTCATAACAAGCTGACTCCTCCCATTGTGATTAGGCCTACAACACGTGGTCACACAAGTTTCACCGCAACATCAGAGATATTTAACAGTGTGTGTGCTCACCCTCTCCAATTCCTCCTCCTCCATCAGCGCTGCACAATTCTGATCCTACTAGGCTCAATGCACCCTGATACCCCCAACTCTGCTGGTTAGAGTGTCAATCCACCCTGATACCCCCAACTCTGCTGGTTAGAGTGTCAATGCACCCTGATACCCCCAACTCTGCTGGTTAGAGTGTCAATGCACCCTGATACCCCCAACTCTGCTGGTTACAGTGTCAATGCACCCTGATACCCCCAACTCTGCTGGTTACAGTGTCAATGCACCCTGATACCCCCAACTCTGCTGGTTAGAGTGTCAATCCACCCTGACACCCCCAACTCTGCTGGTTACAGTGTCAATCCACCCTGATACCCCCAACTCTGCTGGTTACAGTGTCAATCCACCCTGATACCCCCAACTCTGCTGGTTACAGTGTCATTCCACCCTGATACCCCCAACTCTGCTGGTTACAGTGTCAATGCACCCTGATACCCCCAACTCTGCTGGTTAGAGTGTCAATCCACCCTGATACCCCCAACTCTGCTGGTTACAGTGTCAATCCACCCTGATACCCCCAACTCTGCTGGTTAGAGTGTCAATCCACCCTGATACCCCCAACTCTGCTGGTTAGAGTGTCAATCCACCCTGATACCCCCAACTCTGCTGGTTAGAGTGTCAATGCACCCTGATACCCCCAACTCTGCTGGTTAGAGTGTCAATCCACCCTGATACCCCCAACTCTGCTGGTTACAGTGTCAATCCACTCTGATACCCCCAACTCTGCTGGTTAGAGTGTCAATCCACCCTGATACCCCCAACTCTGCTGGTTAGAGTGTCAATGCACCCTGATACCCCCAACTCTGCTGGTTAGAGTGTCAATCCACCCTGATAGCCCCAACTCTGCTGGTTAGAGTGTCAATCCACCCTGATACCCCCCAACTCTGCTGGTTACAGTGTCAATCCACCCTCATACCCCCAACTCCGCTGGTTAGAGTGTCAATCCACCCTGATACCCCCAACTCCGCTGGTTAGAGTGTCAATCCACCCTGATACCCCCAACTCCGCTGGTTAGAGTGTCAATCCACCCTGATACCCCCAACTCTGCTGGTTAGAGTGTCAATCCACCCTGATACCCCCCAACTCTGCTGGTTACAGTGTCAATCCACCCTCATACCCCCAACTCCGCTGGTTAGAGTGCCAATCCACCCTGATACCCCCAACTCCGCTGGTTAGAGTGTCAATCCACCGTGATACCCCCAACTCTGCTGGTTACAGTGTCAATCCACCCTGATACCCCCAACTCTGCTGGTTAAAGTTTCAATCCACCCTGATACCCCCAACTCTGCTGGTTAGAGTGTCAATCCACCCTGATACCCCTAACTCTGCTGGTTAGAGTGTCAATCCACCCTGATACCCCCAACTCTTCTGGTTAGAGTGTCAATGCACCCTGATACCCCCAACTCTGCTGGTTAGAGTGTCAATCCACCCTGATAGCCCCAACTCTTCTGGTTACAGTGTCAATCCACCCTGATACCCCCAACTCTGCTGGTTAGAGTGTCAATTCACCCTGATACCCCCAACTCTGCTGGTTAGAGTGTCAATCCACCCTGATACCCCCCAACTCTGCTGGTTACAGTGTCAATCCACCCTCATACCCTCAACTCCGCTGGTTAGAGTGTCAATCCACCCTGATACCCCCAACTCCGCTGGTTAGAGTGTCAATCCACCCTGATACCCCCAACTCTGCTGGTTAGAGTGTCAATCCAGCCTGATACCCCCCAACTCTGCTGGTTACAGTGTCAATCCACCCTGATACCCCCAACTCTGTTGGTTAGAGTGTCAATCCACCCTGATACCCCCAACTCTGCTGGTTAGAGTGTCAATGCACCCTGATACCCCCAACTCTGCTGGTTAGAGTGTCAATCCACCCTGATACCCCCAACTCTGCTGGTTACAGTGTCAATCCACTCTGATACCCCCAACTCTGCTGGTTAGAGTGTCAATCCACCCTGATACCCCCAACTCTGCTGGTTAGAGTGTCAATGCACCCTGATACCCCCCAACTCTGCTGGTTACAGTGTCAATCCACCCTCATACCCCCAACTCCGCTGGTTAGAGTGTCAATCCACCCTGATACCCCCAACTCCGCTGGTTAGAGTGTCAATCCACCCTGATACCCCCAACTCCGCTGGTTAGAGTGTCAATCCACCCTGATACCCCCAACTCTGCTGGTTAGAGTGTCAATCCACCCTGATACCCCCCAACTCTGCTGGTTACAGTGTCAATCCACCCTCATACCCCCAACTCCGCTGGTTAGAGTGCCAATCCACCCTGATACCCCCAACTCCGCTGGTTAGAGTGTCAATCCACCGTGATACCCCCAACTCTGCTGGTTACAGTGTCAATCCACCCTGATACCCCCAACTCTGCTGGTTAAAGTTTCAATCCACCCTGATACCCCCAACTCTGCTGGTTAGAGTGTCAATCCACCCTGATACCCCTAACTCTGCTGGTTAGAGTGTCAATCCACCCTGATACCCCCAACTCTTCTGGTTAGAGTGTCAATGCACCCTGATACCCCCAACTCTGCTGGTTAGAGTGTCAATCCACCCTGATAGCCCCAACTCTTCTGGTTACAGTGTCAATCCACCCTGATACCCCCAACTCTGCTGGTTAGAGTGTCAATTCACCCTGATACCCCCAACTCTGCTGGTTAGAGTGTCAATCCACCCTGATACCCCCCAACTCTGCTGGTTACAGTGTCAATCCACCCTCATACCCTCAACTCCGCTGGTTAGAGTGTCAATCCACCCTGATACCCCCAACTCCGCTGGTTAGAGTGTCAATTCACCCTGATACCCCCAACTCCGCTGGTTAGAGTGTCAATCCACCCTGATACCCCCAACTCTGCTGGTTAGAGTGTCAATCCAGCCTGATACCCCCCAACTCTGCTGGTTACAGTGTCAATCCACCCTCATACCCCCAACTCCGCTGGTTAGAGTGTCAATCCACCCTGATACCCCCAACTCCGCTGGTTAGAGTGTCAATCCACCCTGATACCCCCAACTCCGCTGGTTAGAGTGTCAATCCACCCTGATACCCCCAACTCTGCTGGTTAGAGTGTCAATCCACCCTGATACCCCCCAACTCTGCTGGTTACAGTGTTAATCCACCCTCATACCCCCAACTCCGCTGGTTAGAGTGTCAATCCACCCTGATACCCCCAACTCCGCTGGTTAGAGTGTCAATCCACCCTGATACCCCCAACTCTGCTGGTTACAGTGTCAATCCACCCTGATACCCCCAACTCTGCTGGTTAAAGTTTCAATCCACCCTGATACCCCCAACACTGCTGGTTAGCATGTCAATCCACCCTGATACCCCCAACTCTGCTGGTTACAGTGTCAATCTACCCTGATACCCCCAACTCTGCTGGTTAGAGTGTCAATCCACCCTGATACCCCCCAACTCTGCTGGTTAGAGTGTCAATGCACCCTGATACCCCCAACTCTGCTGGTTAGAGTGTCAATCCACCCTGATACCCCCAACTCTGCTGGTTACAGTGTCAATCCACCCTGATACCCCCAACTCTGCTGGTTAGAGTGTCAATCCACCCTGATACCCCCCAACTCTGCTGGTTAGAGTGTCAATCCACCCTGATACCCCCAACTCTGCTGGTTACAGTGTCAATCCACCCTGATACCCCCAACTCTGCTGGTTAGAGTGTCAATCCACCCTGATACACCCCAACTCTGCTGGTTACAGTGTCAATCCACCCTGATACCCCCAACTCTGCTGGTTACAGTGTCAATCCACCCTGATACCCCCAACTCTGCTGGTTAGAGTGTCAATCCACCCTGATACCCCCAACTCTGCTGGTTAGAGTGTCAATCCACCCTGATACCCCCAACTCTGCTGGTTACAGTGTCAATCCACCCTGATACCCCCAACACTGCTGGTTAGCGTGTCAATCCACGCTGATACCCCCAACTCTGCTGGTTACAGTGTCAATCCACCCTGATACCCCCAACTCTGCTGGTTAGAGTGTCAATCCACCCTGATACCCCCCAACTCTGCTGGTTAGAGTGTCAATGCACCCTGATACCCCCAACTCTGCTGGTTAGAGTGTCAATCCACCCTGATACCCCCAACTCTGCTGGTTACAGTGTCAATCCACCCTGATACCCCCAACTCTGCTGGTTAGAGTGTCAATCCACCCTGATACCCCCAACTCTGCTGGTTAGAGTGTCAATCCACCCTGATACCCCCCAACTCTGCTGGTTAGAGTGTCAATCCACCCTGATACCCCCAACTCTGCTGGTTAGAGTGTCAATCCACCCTGATACCCCCAACTCTGCTGGTTAGAGTGTCAATCCACCCTGATACACCCCAACTCTGCTGGTTACAGTGTCAATCCACCCTGATACCCCCAACTCTGCTGGTTACAGTGTCAATCCACCCTGATACCCCCAACTCTGCTGGTTACAGTGTCAATCCACCCTGATACCCCCAACTCTGCTGGTTAGAGTGTCAATCCACCCTGATACCCCCAACTCTGCTGGTTAGAGTGTCAATCCACCCTGATACCCCCAACTCTGCTGGTTACAGTGTCAATCCACCCTGATACCCCCAACTCTGCTGGTTAGCGTGTCAATCCACCCTGATACCCCCAACTCTGCTGGTTACAGTGTCAATCCACCCTGATACCCCCAACTCTGCTGGTTAGAGTGTCAATGCACCCTGATACCCCCAACTCTGCTGGTTACAGTGTCAATCCACCCTGATACCCCCCAACTCTGCTGGTTAGAGTGTCAATGCACCCTGATACCCCCAACTCTGCTGGTTAGAGTGTCAATCCACCCTGATACCCCCAACTCTGCTGGTTAGAGTGTCAATCCACCCTGATACCCCCAACTCTGCTGGTTACAGTGTCAATCCACCCTGATACCCCCCAACTCTGCTGGTTAGAGTGTCAATCCACCCTGATACCCCCAACTCTGCTGGTTAGAGTGTCAATGCACCCTGATACCCCCAACTCTGCTGGTTAGAGTGTCAATCCACCCTGATACCCCCCAACTCTGCTGGTTAGAGTGTCAATCCACCCTGATACCCCCAACTCTGCTGGTTACAGTGTCAATCCACCCTGATACCCCCAACTCTGCTGGTTAGAGTGTCAATCCACCCTGATACCCCCAACTCTGCTGGTTACAGTGTCAATCCACCCTGATACCCCCAACTCTGCTGGTTAGAGTGTCAATCCACCCTGATACACCCCAACTCTGCTGCTTACAGTGTCAATCCACCCTGATACCCCCAACTCTGCTGGTTACAGTGTCAATCCACCCTGATACCCTCAACTCTGCTGGTTAGAGTGTCAATCCACCCTGATACCCCCAACTCTGCTGGTTAGAGTGTCAATCCACCCTGATACCCCCAACTCTGCTGGTTACAGTGTCAATCCACCCTGATACCCCCAACACTGCTGGTTAGCGTGTCAATCCACCCTGATACCCCCAACTCTGCTGGTTACAGTGTCAATCCACCCTGATACCCCCAACTCTGCTGGTTAGAGTGTCAATCCACCCTGATACACCCCAACTCTGCTGGTTACAGTGTCAATCCACCCTGATACCCCCAACTCTGCTGGTTAGAGTGTCAATCCACCCTGATACCCCCAACTCTGCTGGTTAGAGTGTCAATCCACCCTGATACCCCCAACTCTGCTGGTTAGAGTGTCAATCCACCCTGATACCCCCAACTCTGCTGGTTACAGTGTCAATCCACCCTGATACCCCCAACACTGCTGGTTAGCGTGTCAATCCACCCTGATACCCCCAACTCTGCTGGTTACAGTGTCAATCCACCCTGATACCCCCAACTCTGCTGGTTAGAGTGTCAATCCACCCTGATACCCCCCAACTCTGCTGGTTAGAGTGTCAATGCACCCTGATACCCCCAACTCTGCTGGTTAGAGTGTCAATCCACCCTGATACCCCCAACTCTGCTGGTTACAGTGTCAATCCACCCTGATACCCCCAACTCTGCTGGTTAGAGTGTCAATCCACCCTGATACACCCCAACTCTGCTGGTTACAGTGTCAATCCACCCTGATACCCCCAACTCTGCTGGTTACAGTGTCAATCCACCCTGATACCCCCAACTCTGCTGGTTAGAGTGTCAATCCACCCTGATACCCCCAACTCTGCTGGTTAGAGTGTCAATCCACCCTGATACCCCCAACTCTGCAGGTTACAGTGTCAATCCACCCTGATACCCCCAACACTGCTGGTTAGCGTGTCAATCCACCCTGATACCCCCAACTCTGCTGGTTACAGTGTCAATCCACCCTGATACCCCCAACTCTGCTGGTTAGAGTGTCAATGCACCCTGATACCCCCAACTCTGCTGGTTAGAGTGTCAATCCACCCTGATACCCCCAACTCTGCTGGTTAGAGTGTCAATCCACCCTGATACCCCCCAACTCTGCTGGTTAGAGTGTCAATCCACCCTGATACCCCCAACTCTGCTGGTTACAGTGTCAATCCACCCTGATACCCCCAACTCTGCTGGTTAGAGTGTCAATCCACCCTGATACCCCCAACTCCGCTGGTTAGAGTGTCAATCCACCCTGATACCCCCAACTCCGCTGGTTACAGTGTCAATCCACCCTGATACCCCCAACTCTGCTGGTTAGAGTGTCAATACACCCTGATACCCCCCAACTCTGCTGGTTAGAGTGTCAATCCACCCTGATTCCCCCAACTCTGCTGGTTAGAGTGTCAATCCACCCTGATTCCCCCAACTCTGCTGGTTAGAGTGTCAATCCACCCTGATACCCCCAACTCTGCTGGTTACAGTGTCAATCCACCCTGATACCCCCAACTCTGCTGGTTAGAGTGTCAATACACCCTGATACCCCCCAACTCTGCTGGTTAGAGTGTCATTCCACCCTGATACCCCCAACTGTGCTGGTTACAGTGTCAATCCACCCTGATACCCCCAACTCTGCTGGTTAGAGTGTCAATGCACCCTGATACCCCCCAACTCTGCTGGTTAGAGTGTCAATCCACCCTGATACCCCCAACTCTGCTGGTTAGAGTCTCTACTTACTCCAAGGGACATAAACTAAATCTCTGCTGTTTAAAGGCTCTACTCACCCAAAGGGCCAGGAAATCTCTGCAGGTAGAGGCTGAAGTCACCTGAAGGGTCTCAATCTCTGCTGGGGCTCAGCTTAAGGGCCGGGAACTTCATTTGTACGGGCTCATGTTAAGGGCTATAAAAGTGAATTTTGGAAGGTCTCCCCACATCACACACATCCACAATGACAGGTCAGGGGGGACTGAAGGATTTCCCATTGTCTATTCCATCTGTGCTTGTCATGGGTAATGTGATATAAAGGGGGGCTGGGTAATGTTTGTGGAGTTTACATTGGGGTTTGTGTCCCTCCATTTGGGGAGTAAAGAAGGTTTCCAGGTATTTCCCCCCACTTTGATAGAGGTTGTAGTGAGTGTGTATAGTGTGTAGTTGTTAGGCTGTGATGTTGGGGTAATAGAGGGACTTTGGTGTGTTAGATGCCCCCAGACATGCGCCCCCTGCTGTCCCAGTTACATTGCAGAGGTGTTGCATCATTTCCTGGGGTGTCATAGTGGATTTGGTCACTCTCCTGAGGTGAATGGTGGGATCCCCTGACACGGAGCATTTTCTCCCACTGACTATAATGGGGTTCCAGATTCCTTCCAATAGTCACATATTGAGCGGCTACTTGAAACAAATAACGAACATCAAATATTTTACTGTTCGCTCATCTCTAATATATATATATATATATATATATTAGTAACAATATATAATCTAACGTAACACATGTAATACGATATAAATCATGTAATATAGATTATTATGTGCTTATAGAAGGTGCATTTCTTCTTCATGTCTGTTTGGTTTGTTGCACTCCCAGAATGATGGCGAGATACAGCCTGGACACATCAGCACATACACTACAGCATCTCCTTGCACACTGTATATGATAGACGCACATATAACACAGCCCACACAATACATACACATCACACACCATACAGCACACAATATGCAGTCCATACCTCATATAATACGCAGCTATAGAACATGAGATATACAGATGTGGTGGTGGGATATGACATTATGCTGCACCGCACTGATCGTGTCCTTCATTATCTCACCAGGAGAGGCAGGATTCCATTATTAGTAGTAATTATATATACAGATTTTTTCTTTCTTCTGGGAATGTGTGTCAGTATAGTGCAACATTGTAACCTTCTCCCTCCCAATGATGCCTCCTTATGCCCCCTCCACTCATAACTAACGTCACTTTGATAACTATTAATGACCCCTCCCCCAATGACCGCTATATTTTGTGATACAGCAAGTCAATAAACAAAATGAATGAGCTGAACAACGATTCTAAACCTTTTATTATCAGGTGTTTCGCTGAAATAAGACGTCTCTGCTCTATATTTAGCGAGAATTTCCTGAGTTGAAGATCAGAATGTAGACGATCCGTAGAAATTCTGCTCGGTCGATCAGGTTGTCTCCATTTGTGTCAATTTGTGGAAAACTTATAATGGCATTACTGCCCTTTATATACTTTCTCTGTGGAGAGACAGGTGGAGTGTTACTGAGTGCAGTCACTATATACAGTGTTATACAGCAGCAGGACTGGGGGCGGGGCTGTGACAACCTCTCATCAGTCACTATATACAGTGTTATACAGCAGGACTGGGGGCGGGGCTGTGACAACCTCCCATCAGTCACTATATACAGTGTTATACAGCAGCAGGACTGGGGGCGGGGCTGTGACAACCTCTCATCAGTCACTATATACAGTGTTATACAGCAGGACTGGGGGCGGGGCTGTGACAACCTCTCATCAGTCACTATATACAGTGTTATACAGCAGCAGGACTGGGGGCGGGGCTGTGACAACCTCTCATCAGTCACTATATACAGTGTTATACAGCAGCAGGACTGGGGGCGGGGCTGTGACAACCTCTCATCAGTCACTATATACAGTGTTATACAGCAGGACTGGGGGCGGGGCTGTGACAACCTCTCATCAGTCACTATATACAGTGTTATACAGCAGGACTGGGGGTGGGGCTGTGACAACCTCTCATCAGTCACTATATACAGTGTTATACAGCAGGACTGGGGGCGGGGCTGTGACAACCTCTCATCAGTCACTATATACAGTGTTATACAGCAGCAGGACTGGGGGCGGGGCTGTGACAACCTCTCATCAGTCACTATATACAGTGTTATACAGCAGGACTGGGGGCGGGGCTGTGACAACCTCTCATCAGTCACTATATACAGTGTTATACAGCAGGACTGGGGGCGGGGCTGTGACAACCTCTCATCAGTTACTATATACAGTGTTATACAGCAGGACTGGGGGCGGGGCTGTGACAACCTCTCATCAGTCACTATATACAGTGTTATACAGCAGCAGGACTGGGGGCGGGGCTGTGACAACCTCTCATCAGTCACTATATACAGTGTTATACAGCAGGACTGGGGGCGGGGCTGTGACAACCTCTCATCAGTCACTATATACAGTGTTATACAGCAGCAGGACTGGGGGCGGGGCTGTGACAACCTCTCATCAGTCACTATATACAGTGTTATACAGCAGGACTGGGGGCGGGGCTGTGACAACCTCTCATCAGTCACTATATACAGTGTTATACAGCAGCAGGACTGGGGGCGGGGCTGTGACAACCTCTCATCAGTCACTATATACAGTGTTATACAGCAGGACCGGGGGCGGGGCTGTGACAACCTCTCATCAGTCACTATATACAGTGTTATACAGCAGGACCGGGGGCGGGGCTGTGACAACCTCTCATCAGTCACTATATACAGTGTTATACAGCAGCAGGACTGGGGGCGGGGCTGTGACAACCTCTCATCAGTCACTATATACAGTGTTATACAGCAGGACCGGGGGCGGGGCTGTGACAACCTCTCATCAGTCACTATATACAGTGTTATACAGCAGGACCGGGGGCGGGGCTGTGACAACCTCTCATCAGTCACTATATACAGTGTTATACAGCAGGACCGGGGGCGGGGCTGTGACAACCTCTCATCAGTCACTATATACAGTGTTATACAGCAGGACCGGGGGCGGGGCTGTGACAACCTCTCATCAGTCACTATATACAGTGTTATACAGCAGGACCGGGGGCGGGGCTGTGACAACCTCTCATCAGTCACTATATACAGTGTTATACAGCAGGACCGGGGGCGGGGCTGTGACAACCTCTCATCAGTCACTATATACAGTGTTATACAGCAGGACTGGGGGCGGGGCTGTGACAACCTCTCATCAGTCACTATATACAGTGTTATACAGCAGGACTGGGGGCGGGGCTGTGACAACCTCTCATCAGTCACTATATACAGTGTTATACAGCAGCAGGACTGGGGGCGGGGCTGTGACAACCTCTCATCAGTCACTATATACAGTGTTATACAGCGGCAGGACTGGGGGCGGGGCTGTGACAACCTCTCATCAGTCACTATATACAGTGTTATACAGCAGGACTGGGGGCGGGGCTGTGACAACCTCTCATCAGTCACTATATACAGTGTTATACGGCAGGACTGGGGGCGGGGCTGTGACAACCTCTCATCAGTCACTATATACAGTGTTATACAGCAGGACTGGGGGCGGGGCTGTGACAACCTCTCATCAGTCACTATATACAGTGATATACAGCAGGACTGGGGGCGGCGGGGCTGTGACAACCTCTCATCAGTCACTATATACAGTGTTATACAGCAGGACTGGGGGCGGGGCTGTGACAACCTCTCATCAGTCACTATATACAGTGTTATACAGCAGCAGGACTGGGGGCGGGGCTGTGACAACCTCTCATCAGTCACTATATACAGTGTTATACAGCAGGACTGGGGGCGGGGCTGTGACAACCTCTCATCAGTCACTATATACAGTGTTATACAGCAGCAGGACTGGGGGCGGGGCTGTGACAACCTCTCATCAGTCACTATATACAGTGTTATACAGCAGGACTGGGGGCGGGGCTGTGACAACCTCTCATCAGTCACTATATACAGTGTTATACGGCAGGACTGGGGGCGGGGCTGTGACAACCTCTCATCAGTCACTATATACAGTGTTATACAGCAGGACTGGGGGCGGGGCTGTGACAACCTCTCATCAGTCACTATATACAGTGTTATACAGCAGGACTGGGGGCGGGGCTGTGACAACCTCTCATCAGTCACTATATACAGTGTTATACAGCAGGACTGGGGGCGGGGCTGTGACAACCTCTCATCAGTCACTATATACAGTGTTATACAGCGGCAGGACTGGGGGCGGGGCTGTGACAACCTCTCATCAGTCACTATATACAGTGTTATACAGCAGCAGGACTGGGGGCGGGGCTGTGACAACCTCTCATCAGTCACTATATACAGTGTTATACAGCAGCAGGACTGGGGGCGGGGCTGTGACAACCTCTCATCAGTCACTATATACAGTGTTATACAGCAGCAGGACTGGGGGCGGGGCTGTGACAACCTCTCATCAGTCACTATATACAGTGTTATACGGCAGGACTGGGGGCGGGGCTGTGACAACCTCTCATCAGTCACTATATACAGTGATATACAGCAGGACTGGGGGCGGGGCTGTGACAACCTCTCATCAGTCACTATATACAGTGTTATACAGCAGGACTGGGGGCGGGGCTGTGACAACCTCTCATCAGTCACTATATACAGTGTTATACGGCAGGACTGGGGGCGGGGCTGTGACAACCTCTCATCAGTCACTATATACAGTGTTATACGGAAGGACTGGGGGCGGGGCTGTGACAACCTCTCATCAGTCACTATATACAGTGTTATACAGCAGGACTGGGGGCGGGGCTGTGACAACCTCTCATCAGTCACTATATACAGTGTTATACAGCAGGACTGGGGGCGGGGCTGTGACAATCTCTCATCAGTCACTATATACAGTGTTATACGGAAGGACTGGGGGCGGGGCTGTGACAACCTCTCATCAGTCACTATATACAGTGTTATACAGCAGGACTGGGGGCGGGGCTGTGACAATCTCTCATCAGTCACTATATACAGTGTTATACAGCAGCAGGACTGGGGGCGGAGCTGTGACAACCTCTCATCAGTCACTATATACAGTGTTATACAGCAGCAGGACTGGGGGCGGGGCTGTGACAACCTCTCATCAGTCACTATATACAGTGTTATACAGCAGGACTGGGGGCGGGGCTGTGACAACCTCTCATCAGTCACTATATACAGTGTTATACAGCAGCAGGAATGGGGGCGGGGCTGTGACAACCTCTCATCAGTCACTATATACAGTGATATACAGCAGGACTGGGGGCGGGGCTGTTACAACCTCTCATCAGTCACTATATACAGTGTTATACAGCAGGACTGGGGGCGGGGCTGTGACAACCTCTCATCAGTCACTATATACAGTGTTATACAGCCAGGACTGGGGGAGGAGCTGTGACAACCTCTCATCAGTCACTATATACAGTGTTATACAGCAGCAGGACTGGGGGCGGGGCTGTGACAACCTCTCATCAGTCACTATATACAGTGTTATACAGCAGGACTGGGGGCAGGGCTGTGACAACCTCTCATCAGTCACTATATACAGTGTTATACAGCAGCAGGACTGGGGGCAGGGCTGTGACAACCTCTCATCAGTCACTATATACAGTGTTATACAGCAGGACTGGGGGCGGGGCTGTGACAACCTCTCATCAGTCACTATATACAGTGTTATACAGCAGGACTGGGGGCGGGGCTGTGACAACCTCTCATCAGTCACTATATACAGTGTTATACAGCAGCAGGACTTGGGGCGGGGCTGTGACAACCTCTCATCAGTCACTATATACAGTGTTATACAGCAGCAGGACTGGGGGCGGGGCTGTGACAACCTCTCATCAGTCACTATATACAGTGTTATACAGCAGGACTGGGGGCGGGGCTGTGACAACCTCTCATCAGTCACTATATACAGTGTTATACAGCAGGACTGGGGGCAGGGTCTGTGACAACCTCTCATCAGTCACTATATACAGTGTTATACAGCAGGACTGGGGGCGGGGCTGAGACAACCTCTCATCAGTCACTATATACAGTGTTATACAGCAGGACTGGGGGCGGGGCTGTGACAACCTCTCATCAGTCACTATATACAGTGTTACACAGCAGCAGGACTGGGGGCGGGGCTGTGACAACCTCTCATCAGTCACTATATACAGTGTTATACAGCAGGACTGGGGGCGGGGCTGTGACAACCTCTCATCAGTCACTATATACAGTGTTATACAGCAGCAGGACTGGGGGCGGGGCTGTGACAACCTCTCATCAGTCACTATATACAGTGTTATACAGCAGGACTGGGGGTGGGGCTGTGACAACCTCTCATCAGTCACTATATACAGTGTTATACAGCAGGACTGGGGGCGGGGCTGTGACAACCTCTCATCAGTCACTATATACAGTGTTATACAGCAGCAGGACTGGGGGCGGGGCTGTGACAACCTCTCATCAGTCACTATATACAGTGTTATACAGCAGCAGGACTGGGGGCGGGGCTGTGACAACCTCTCATCAGTCACTATATACAGTGTTATACAGCAGGACTGGGGGCAGGGCTGTGACAACCTCTCATCAGTCACTATATACAGTGTTATACAGCAGCAGGACTGGGGGCAGGGCTGTGACAACCTCTCATCAGTCACTATATACAGTGTTATACAGCAGGACTGGGGGCGGGGCTGTGACAACCTCTCATCAGTCACTATATACAGTGTTATACAGCAGGACTGGGGCGGGGCTGTGACAACCTCTCATCAGTCACTATATACAGTGTTATACAGCAGCAGGACTGGGGGCGGGGCTGTGACAACCTCTCATCAGTCACTATATACAGTGTTATACAGCAGGACTGGGGGCGGGGCTGTGACAACCTCTCATCAGTCACTATATACAGTGTTATACAGCAGCAGGACTTGGGGCGGGGCTGTGACAACCTCTCATCAGTCACTATATACAGTGTTATACAGCAGCAGGACTGGGGGCGGGGCTTGTGACAACCTCTCATCAGTCACTATATACAGTGTTATACAGCAGGACTGGGGGCGGGGCTGTGACAACCTCTCATCAGTCACTATATACAGTGTTATAAAGCAGGACTGGGGGCGGGGCTGTGACAACCTCTCATCAGTCACTATATACAGTGTTATACAGCAGGACTGGGGGCAGGGCTGTGACAACCTCTCATCAGTCACTATATACAGTGTTATACAGCAGGACTGGGGGCGGGCTGTGACAACCTCTCATCAGTCACTATATACAGTGTTATACAGCAGGACTGGGGGCGGGCTGAGACAACCTCTCATCAGTCACTATATACAGTGTTATACAGCAGGACTGGGGCGGGGCTGTGACAACCTCTCATCAGTCACTATATACAGTGTTACACAGCAGCAGGACTGGGGGCGGGGCTGTGACAACCTCTCATCAGTCACTATATACAGTGTTATACAGCAGGACTGGGGGCGGGGCTGTGACAACCTCTCATCAGTCACTATATACAGTGTTATACAGCAGCAGGACTGGGGGCGGGGCTGTGACAACCTCTCATCAGTCACTATATACAGTGTTATACAGCAGGACTGGGGGTGGGGCTGTGACAACCTCTCATCAGTCACTATATACAGTGTTATACAGCAGGACTGGGGGCGGGGCTGTGACAACCTCTCATCAGTCACTATATACAGTGTTATACAGCAGGACTGGGGGCGGGGCTGTGACAACCTCTCATCAGTCACTATATACAGTGTTATACAGCAGCAGGACTGGGGGCGGGGCTGTGACAACCTCTCATCAGTCACTATATACAGTGTTATACAGCAGGACTGGGGGCAGGGCTGTGACAACCTCTCATCAGTCACTATATACAGTGTTATACAGCAGCAGGACTGGGGGCGGGGCTGTGACAACCTCTCATCAGTCACTATATACAGTGTTATACAGCAGCAGGACTGGGGGCGGGGCTGTGACAACCTCTCATCAGTCACTATATACAGTGTTATACAGCAGCAGGACTGGGGCGGGGCTGTGACAACCTCTCATCAGTCACTATATACAGTGTTATACAGCAGCAGGACTGGGGGCGGGGCTGTGACAACCTCTCATCAGTCACTATATACAGTGTTATACAGCAGGACTGGGGGCGGGGCTGTGACAACCTCTCATCAGTCACTATATACAGTGTTATACAGCAGCAGGACTGGGGGCAGGGCTGTGACAACCTCTCATCAGTCACTATATACAGTGTTATACAGCAGGACTGGGGGCGGGGCTGTGACAACCTCTCATCAGTCACTATATACAGTGTTATACAGCAGGACTGGGGGCGGGGCTGTGACAACCTCTCATCAGTCACTATATACAGTGTTATACAGCAGGACTGGGGCAGGGCTGTGACAACCTCTCATCAGTCACTATATACAGTGTTATACAGCAGCAGGACTGGGGGCGGGGCTGTGACAACCTCTCATCAGTCACTATATACAGTGTTATACAGCAGCAGGACTGGGGGCGGGGCTGTGACAACCTCTCATCAGTCACTATATACAGTGTTATACAGCAGCAGGACTGGGGGCGGGGCTGTGACAACCTCTCATCAGTCACTATATACAGTGTTATACAGCAGCAGGACTGGGGGCGGGGCTGTGACAACCTCTCATCAGTCACTATATACAGTGTTATACAGCAGCAGGACTGGGGGCGGGGCTGTGACAACCTCTCATCAGTCACTATATACAGTGTTATACAGCAGCAGGACTGGGGCGGGGCTGTGACAACCTCTCATCAGTCACTATATACAGTGTTATACAGCAGGACTGGGGGCGGGGCTGTGACAACCTCTCATCAGTCACTATATACAGTGTTATACAGCAGGACTGGGGGCGGGGCTGTGACAACCTCTCATCAGTCACTATATACAGTGTTATACAGCAGGACTGGGGCGGGGCTGTGACAACCTCTCATCAGTCACTATATACAGTGTTATACAGCAGGACTGGGGCGGGGCTGTGACAACCTCTCATCAGTCACCTGGTCACATCTATAGACAGCAGTCATGTCCCTGCTATAGGGGGAGCCCGGTCTGTCCTCACAGGCTCCTGGGGTGTGGGGGCCCTCACTGATGGGGTCGGGGTACTTACAGGCAGTGATGGGAATGACCCCAATATCAGTCTGTAGTAGGCTTCCTCATTCAGCTTATCACTATTTATTTGGACCGTATCTTGCATACTGATCATATGCATTAGCAATTTGAACCACACAGGACTCCAGCTTAATCTGAGGAGAGATCAGAGATAAGGTCAGAGGCAGCAATACCAGAACACATCCTACACATTGTACAAGCACTAGAGATAGGGGGCGCTATATCAGTCTCCAGATTCCCTCCCTCTGTACTATCCAGTGGGGCCCCTGTATCTATAATGAAGGGCCCCTGTATCACGATGGCGCCACTTCTTGTAACATCTCTTGTGTTATAGATTTGGCGCACGTTTCTTACTGTCCTATTGTGTATTGGTCACCACCATTATGTGACTGTGTATAATGTATACAGGGTGCAGGGCAGGGGGCGGCCATTGTACTGTATCCAATCAGGACTGTAGTGCGGGTGAGGGGATGGCAGAGACTATTCGCCAGGTGGAAGAATCTGTGCTGTGCCCCTTATCTTATTAGGTTGTAATTTGTAGCAGACAAGGAGAACAAGAAGTAACAATGCGGTGCCGTGAGAAGAGTCTGCAGAACCGACCGTATACCAAATAGTTACATGTATGTATGAGAGAGCCGAGAGGATTGTGTGTAACATGAAGGCTCTCACCTTCCAGGCTGTAGTGATGGGGAGCTCTGGAGCCTGAAGGTCACAAGGTCAGCACATTGTTACCCTTTCGCTCCTCAGTGTATAGCACGGTTTATTACTACATAGCATAGTGATAGTATAGTGTCCACGGAGAGATTCCACCAGTATTAGGACGCAGCCGCCTTTCTAGTATCTGCCATTACTGTATTGAGCGACTTTGGGATTCAGGCTGGGGAATGCATAGAGACTATGGCGGTTATTTACCAAGTCTGTCTCCTTTCAGTGACATTTTGCGCACATGCGCCTTTTGTGTTCTCTTTCCATTTTTGGTGTGATTTACTAATCTGGCACAAGCTGTTGATAAATACCATGTACGTGTCATCGCCATGCGTGTTCTGCATTTTTTATTCAGATTTTCACAATGTGCCAAATTTATCAAAAAGGCGAAACTATATAATAAACATGGCACAGACTCAGATCAGAATGGTCATTACTGAAGCAAAACCAAGTGACTTCTCTGCATCTGCAAAGATGGCCTCTGCACCGACTGTCTACACCTCTGTCCCCTGATAACTACACCTCTGCCCCCACTAGCTACACCTCTGCTCCCCCTGCTAGCTACACCTCTGCCCCCCCCCCCCCCCCCCCGCTAGCTACATATCTGACCCCCGGCTAGCTACACCTCTGCCCCCCCCGCTAGCTACATATCTGACCCCCCGCTAGCTACACCTCTTCCCCCCCCGCTAGCTACATATCTGACCCCCGGCTAGCTACTCCTCTGCCCCCCCCCCCCCCGCTAGCTACGCTTCTGCCCCCCCCCACTAGCTACATCTCTGACCCCCCGCTAGCTACACCTCTGTCCCCCCCCCGCTAGCTACATATCTGACCCCCCGCTAGCTACACCTCTGCCCCCCCCGCTAGCTACATATCTGACCCCCGGCTAGCTACTCCTCTGCCCCCCCCCGCTAGCTACGCTTCTGCCCCCCCCCACTAGCTACATCTCTGCCCCCCCACTAGCTACATCTCTGCCCCCCACTAGCTACATCGCTCCATCTCTGACCCCCACTAGCTACATCGCTCCATCTCTGACCCCCACTAGCTACATCGCTACATCTCTGCCCCCCACTAGCTACATCGCTACATCTCTGACCCCCGGCTAGCTACGCCTCTGCCCCCCACTAGCTACATCTCTGCCCCCCACTAGCTACATCGCTACATCTCTGACCCCCGGCTAGCTACGCCTCTGGCCCCCACTAGCTACATCTCTGACCCCCTGATTGCTACACCTCTACCCCCACTAGCTACCCCTCTGCTTTGCATTCTTGATGCAGCCATTATCCAGTTGAGTTGGCAATCCTTTTTGGGACCTGACACAAGTAATTGAATAGGATTTATAAAATTGCTGCACATTTTCAGTCTGCTTTGTCTGCATAGTTTTGTGTTTGCCTTCTGCTTGTGTAATAGCAGCTTAACCCTCAGTAAGATCAAAGATTGTTTTTGATCAATCCTTTTTTTTTTTAATGTAATGAGACAAAACAACCAGAACTATTCCCACGCGGACGGTGGGATTGTGTACCCAGTAGGCTTAGTGCCAATCTCAGGGGTCTCTGATTAATAACATGTATATAAGACTCATCTACAGGACCATTAATAATACTGTAACAGGTAAGTGTAGAGTTACTACCAAAGTAATAGAAATGCCATCCCATAACAGGTTTATCTCTTACCCTATAGGATACTAAACCTAACAGATATATGGACAGTCACCTATAGCGGTATAATCCTATTATGGACAGTCACCTATAGCGGTATAATCCTATTATGGACAGTCACCTATAGCGGTATAATCCTATTATGGACAGTCACCTATAGCGATATAATCCTATTATGGACAGTCACCTATAGCGGTATAATCCTATTATGGACAGTCACCTATAGCGGTATAATCCTATTATGGACAGTCACCTATAGCGGTATAATCCTATTATGGACAGTCACCTATAGCGGTATAATCCTATTATGGACAGTCACCTATAGCGGTATAATCCTATTATGGACAGTCACCTATAGCGGTATAATCCTATTATGGACAGTCACCTATAGCGGTATAATCCTATTATGGACAGTCACCTATAGCGGTATAATCCTATTATCAGGCCATACCTGAGCATAAAGTGACATAAGCAGCATGTAATAATCCAGCTAAAGGAACAGAGAGCCTTCACTTCACAGGCTAGTAACATCTCTACTGAGCAGCGAGACACTAGAGAAGGGATCAGATACTTCACCATAGCTTAGAGGAGACCCTAATAGAGGAACCCCTATTATATGGAGCCCCTATTAGAGGAGCCCCTATTAGAGGAACCCCTATTAGAGGAACCCCTATTAGAGGAACACCTATTAGAGGAACCCCTATTAGAGGAACCCCTATTAGAGGAACACCTATTAGAGGAACCCCTATTAGAGGAACCCCTATTAGAGGAGCCCCTATTAGAGGAGCCCCTATTAGAGGAACCACTATTAGAGGAACCCTATTAGATGGAGCCCCTATTAGAGGAACCCCCTATTAGAGGAGCCCCTATTAGAGGAGCCCCTATTAGAGGAACCACTATTAGAGGAACCCTATTAGATGGAGCCCCTATTAGAGGAACCCCTATTAGAGGAGACCCCTATTAGAGGAACCCCTATTAGAGGAACCCCTATTAGAGGAGACCCCTATTAGAGGAGACCCCTATTAGAGGAACCCCTATTAAAGGAGCCCCTATTAGAGGAACCCCTATTAGAGGAGACCCCTATTAGAGGAACCCCTATTAGAGGAGCCCCTATTAGATGGAGACCCTATTAGAGGAGCCCCTATTAGATGGAGCCCCTATTAGAGGAACCCCTATTAGAGGAACCCCTATTAGAGGAGACCCTAATAGAGGAGACCCTATTATATGGAGCCCCTATTAGAGGAACCCCTATTAGAGGAGCCCCTATTAGAGGAACCCCTATTAGAGGAGCCCCTATTAGAGGAACCCCTATTAGAGGAGCCCCTATTAGATGGAGCCCCTATTAGAGGAACCCCTATTAGAGGAACCCCTATTAGAGGAGACCCTAATAGAGGAGACCCTATTATATGGAGCCCCTATTAGAGGAGCCCCTATTAGAGGAACCCTATTAGATGGAGCCCCTATTAGAGGAGCCCCTATTAGAGGAGCCCCTATTAGAGGAGCCCCTATTAGAGGACCCCCTATTAGAGGAACCCCAATTAGAGGAGCTCCTATTAGAGGAGCCCCTATTAGAGGAGCCCCTATTAGATGGAGCCCCTATTAGAGGAGCCCCTATTAGAGGAACCCCTATTAGAGGAGCCCCTATTAGAGGAACCCCTATTAGAGGAGCCCCTATTAGAGGAGCCCCTATTAGAGGAACCCCTATTAGAGGAGCCCCTATTAGAGGAGCCCCTATTAGAGGAACCCCTATTAGAGGAGCTCCTATTAGATGGAGACCCTATTAGAGGAGCCCCTATTAGATGGAGACCCTATTAGAGGAGCCCCTATTAGATGGAACCCCTATTAGAGGAGCCCCTATTAGAGGAACCCCTATTAGAGGAGCCCCTATTAGAGGAACCCCTATTAGAGGAGCCCCTATTAGATGCAGACTCTATTACAGGAACCCCCAGTGGCTACAAACAGATTAATTAATTTCTCTTACGCCAGGATTCTGCATCCATATGGGGTTGGAGCCCATTAGCAGCAGCAGCACTATCAGCAGAGCTCTCATCTTCACCAGGTAGAAGGCTGTTTGAGGTCACGATGGATCAGGCAGATGGTGGCTGTAAATTCTGCTGGTCGGTGGATTCTGAATCTACTTGAAAACTAATCATAAGAATATTCACTTATATTAAGTTATGACTCCGGAGGCAGCGCCCAGACATAGAAGGGGGTGGGGGTGGGGGACTCTTTGTATTGGCAGAGGAGAATCCAGGTGGAATTGTCCTATAGCCTGACTGCTGGGGATGTCATCAGCATTACCTGGAAGGGCTCCTCCTATCCAGGACTTGGAAAGATGGCCATCATGTAGACCATATGGGATGTGCTCAGGGTCCAGCTCATGTCCAGCTTATGTCAGTCACTTTGTATCCAACACAACTGCACAACATCATCCATCAAAGGTCCATGAGCCAAAGACAAGAGAGACTCCTGAAGACAATCTAATCCAGTCTCAGTAGCTGAAGAATCTCCCGTGTGTGACAAGTTCAGGGCTTTGTGGGGTGTGTGAGCCTCCTAGACATCAGCGCCAGACTTCATGTGTGACTACATTGTAACCCTTTGTGTTGTCAGACTTTAGCTGAGTTGTGTATCAGAGTCAGTTCTAGCGTTCAGCCTTACTCCATGTAATAGGATGACTAGTTCTATGTGTAAGTCTGCCATATGGAGCTGTGTTACTGTGCTGTCTGCGCCCTGATCACTGATATGTGCAGGACGGTGTCTGGAGGCTTCTACTATACACTATGTCATGGATTGTGTGTGCTGTGTGTTGTGTAATGCACACTACACAAACCATATTATATATACTGCACACAACACACACCATATCTCCTATACTGCACACAACACACACCATATCTCCTATACTGCACACAACACACACCATATGTCCTATACTGCACACCATATGTCCTATACTGCAAACAACACACCATATGTCATATACTGCACACAACACACGCCATATGTCCTATACTGCACACAACACACACCATATGTCCTATACTGCACACAACACACGCCATATGTCCTATACTGCACACAACACACGCCATGTGTCCTATACTGCACACCATATGTCCTATACTGCAAACAACACACCATATGTCATATACTGCACACAACACACGCCATATGTCCTATACTGCACACAACACACGCCATATGTCCTATAATCAAATCAAATCAAATCAATCAAAAAATGCTTTATTGGCACGTCCGAATAGGTATTTGGCATTGCCAAAGCTAGTAAAGTGGGTGGGTGGGGGGGGGAGTTGGGTTGGGTGGGTGGTGGGTATAAGGGGGGGGGGTTCGGTTATAACAGTCCGTGGAGTCTCATCTTCCTCTTCGTTGGTGACTGCTATATGGGGAGGTGGGGGTGGGGGAGGTGGGGCGGGTGTTTTGGGATAAATATAACAGTCCATGGAGTCTCATCTTCCTCTTATTTGGTGACAGCTGGACACGTATTGGGCAGCGATCTCCACAGTGGCCTCTTCTTCTCCCAGTAGGATGTAGAGTCTCCTCTTCTCGTCTGCAGATATGAAGTCTGGGATGTGGGCAGAGAGTCTTTGGTAGTAGACGGCCCTCATAGCTGAGTATTTGGTGCAGTGTAGCAGGAAGTGGGTCTCGTCTTCTAGGGCCCCCTGGTCACAGTGCTGGCACAGTCTCTTCTCCCGTGGCTTGTACGTCTGCCTGTATCGCCCCGTCTCTATCTCTAGGTTGTGGGCGCTCAGTCTGTACCGGCTCAGGGTCTGTCTGTGCTTGGGGTGGCGTATTCTCTCCAGGTAGGTGGCCATGGTGTAGTCCCTTTGTAGGGATTGGTACACGGTGAGTTTCTTGGAGTTATTTATTTTGTTTCTCCATTCTTCAATGTACCGCTCTCTGTTTGCCTCTGTGGTCGCCTTTATTTCGGCCTTGGTTATCGTCTGTTGGTGTTTTTGGTTTGGTGGTTGGCTGCTGTTTGGTTGTTGAGTGTCTGGTTTGTTCAGGTGGCTTAGCCAGGCTTGGTGGTGGTAGGAGTCGGGCTTGCTCACCTGGATGTGTGCCTGGAAAGCTAGCGCCTCTCTTCTGTATGGTGAGCCATAGGGGGAGTCTGCCTAGCTCTGCCCTGCAGGCCATGTTGGTGGTGTTGCGATGGACATGTAGCAGGTATTTGCAGAACTCCAGGTGGAAGTTCTCTGTTGGGCTGGAATCCCACCTTGACTGGTCTGGGTAGGTGGCTGGGCCCCAAACCTCACTGCCATAGAGAAGGATCGGGAGATGACAGCGTCAAATATCTTCATCCAGACCCTCACCGGTGGTTTGAGGTGGTACAGTTGTCTTCTGATGGCGTAGAAGGTTCTGCAGGCTTTTGCTTTCAGGGTTTCTATTGCTGCTTTGAAGCTTCCTGATTGGCTGAGCTCCAGCCCCAGGTAGGTGTAGCTGTTGGTTTTCTCCAGTGTGGAGCCGTTCAGTGTGAATTGTGGGGTGGTGGAGGCTTTATTGTGGCCCTTCTTCTGGAATACCATGACTTTGGTCTTCTTCTGGTTGATGGGTAGGGCCCATGTGGTGCTGAATTTTTCCAGCACTGACAGGCTTTCTTGGAGGTCTTTCTCGGTGGGGGCCAGGAGTAGGAGGTCATCGGCATACAGCAGGAACCTCACCTCTCGATTGTTCAGGGTGAGGCCTGGGGTTGGTGAGGTCTCCAGGGCTGTAGCCAGTTCATTGATATAGATGTTGAAGAGCGTTGGGCTCAGGCTACAGCCTTGTCTGACCCCTCGGGCCTGTTGGAAGTATGCTGTCCTTTTCCCATTCACCTTCACACTGCACTGGTTTCCGGTGTAGGAGCTCTTGATGACGTCGTACGTTCTTCCTCCTATTCCACTCTCTAGGAGTTTTAGGAGTAGGCCTGGGTGCCATACTGAATCAAACGCCTTCTTAAAGTCCACGAAGCAGGCGAATATCTTGCCTCTTCTGGTGTTGTGGACGTGCGTCTTGATGAGGCTGTGCAGGGTGTAGATATGGTCTGTGGTGCGGTGGTTTGGCATGAACCCTGCTTGGCTCTTGCTGAGGACCCCGTGTTGTGTGAGGAAGGTGAGGATTCTGTTATTGATGATGCTGTTGAACAGTTTCCCCAGCGTGCTGCTGACGCAGATCCCTCTGTAGTTGTTGGGGTCATATTGGTCCCCATTCTTGTAGATGGGGGTTATGAGCCCTTTGTTCCAGTCTTCGGGGAAGTGTCCAGCATTGAGCACGAGGGTGAATAGCTTTGCCAGTGCCGCGTGTATTGCTGGAGGGCTGTATTTGATCATCTCTGGTAGGATGCCGTCAGGGCCACTGGCCTTTTTGCCTTTCAGCAGGGCAATTCTTTCCTGTATATCTTTTATGGTGATTGGCGAGTCCACAGCACACAGCACACGCCATACGCCATATGTCCTATACTGCACACAACACACGCCATGTGTCCTATACTGCACACAACACACGCCATATGTCCTATACTGCACACAACACACGCCATATGTACTATACTGCACACAACACACACCACATGTCCTATACTGCACACAATACACACCATATGTCCTATACTGCACACAACACACGCCATATGTCCTATACTGCACACAACACACGCCATATGTCCTATACTGCACACAACACACGCCATATGTACTATACTGCACACAACACACACCACATGTCCTATACTGCACACAATACACAACATATGTCCTATACTGCACACAACACACACCATATGTCCTATACTGCACACAACACACACCATATGTCCTATACTGCACACAACACACACCATATGTCCTATACTGCACACAACACACGCCATATGTCCTATACTGCACACAACACACGCCATATGTACTATACTGCACACAATACACACCACATGTCCTATACTGCACACAATACACAACATATGTCCTATACTGCACACAACACACACCATATGTCCTATACTGCACACAACACACACCATATGTCCTATACTGCACACAATACACGCCATATGTACTATACTGCACACAATACACGCCATATGTCCTATACTGCACACAACACACACCACATGTCCTATACTGCACACAACACACAACATATGTCCTATACTGCACACAACACACACCATATGTCCTATACTGCACACAATACACGCCATATGTCCTATACTGCACACAACACACGCCATATGTCCTATACTGCACACAACACACGCCATATGTACTATACTGCACACAATACACGCCATATGTCCTATACTGCACACAACACACGCCATATGTCCTATACTGCACACAACACACACCACATGTCCTATACTGCACACAACACACAACATATGTCCTATACTGCACACAACACACACCATATGTCCTATACTGCACACAATACACGCCATATGTCCTATACTGCACACAACACACACCATATGTCCTATACTGCACACAACACACGCCATATGTCCTATACTGCACACAACACACACCACATGTCCTATACTGCACACAACACACACCATATGTCCTATACTGCACACAACACACACCACATGTCCTATACTGCACACAACACACACCACATGTCCTATACTGCAAACAACACACACCACATGTCCTATACTGCACACAACACACACCACATGTCCTATACTGCACACAATACACACCATATGTCCTATACTGCACACAACACACGCCATATGTCCTATACTGCACACAACACACACCACATGTCCTATACTGCACACAACACACACCATATGTCCTATACTGCACACAACACACACCACATGTCCTATACTGCACACAACACACACCACATGTCCTATACTGCACACAACACACACCACATGTCCTATACTGCACACAACACACACCACATGTCCTATACTGCACACAACACACACCATATCTCCTATACTGCACACAACACACGCCATATGTCCTATACTGCACACAATACACGCCATATGTCCTATACTGCACACAACACACGCCATATGTCCTATACTGCACACAACACACGCCATATGTCCTATACTGCACACAACACACACCATATGTCCTATACTGCACACAACACACGCCATATGTCCTATACTGCACACAACACATACCATATGTTCTATACTGCACACAACACACGCCATATGTCCTATACTGCACACAACACACACCATATGTCCTATACTGCACACAACACACACCATATGTCCTATACTGCACACAACACACCATATGTCCTATACTGCACACCATATGTCCTATACTGCAAACAACACACCATATGTCATATACTGCACACAACACACGCCATATGTCCTATAATGCACACAGCACACGCCATATGTCCTATACTGCACACAACACACGCCATATGTCCTATAATGCACACAGCACACGCCATATGTCCTATACTGCACACAACACACGCCATGTGTCCTATACTGCACACAATACACACCATATGTCCTATACTGCACACAACACACGCCATATGTCCTATACTGCACACAACACACACCATATGTCCTATACTGCACACAACACACACCATATGTCCTATACTGCACACAACACACACCATATGTCCTATACTGCACACAACACACACCATATGTCCTATACTGCACACAACACACAACATATGTCCTCTACTGCACACAACACACGCCATACCTCCTAATTAGCACATAACACACACCATATGTCCTATACTACACACAACACACACCATATGTCCTATACTGCACACAACACACCATATGTCCTATACTGCACACAACACACATCATATGCCCTATACTGCACACAACACACCAGATGTCCTATACTGCACACAACACACCATATGTCCTATGCTGCACACAACACACCATATGTCCTATACTGCACACAACACACATCATATGCCCTATACTGCACACAACACACCAGATGTCCTATACTGCACACAACACAACAGATGTCCTATACTGCACACAACACACACTATATGTCCTATGCTGCACACAACATACACCATATGTCCTATACTGCACACAACACACGCCACATGTCCTATACTGCACACAACACACACCACATGTCCTATACTGCAAACAACACACACCACATGTCCTATACTGCACACAACACACACCACATGTCCTATACTGCACACAACACACACCACATGTCCTATACTGCACACAACACACACCACATGTCCTATACTGCACACAACACACACCATATCTCCTATACTGCACACAACACACGCCATATGTCCTATACTGCACACAATACACGCCATATGTCCTATACTGCACACAATACACACCATATGTCCTATACTGCACACAACACACACCACATGTCCTATACTGCACACAACACACACCACATGTCCTATACTGCACACAACACACACCACATGTCCTATACTGCACACAACACACACCACATGTCCTATACTGCACACAACACACACCATATATCCTATACTGCACACAACACACGCCATATGTCCTATACTGCACACAACACACACCATGTGTCCTATACTGCACACAACACACGCCATATGTCCTATACTGCACACAACACACGCCATATGTCCTATACTGCACACAACACACGCCATATGTCCTATACTGCACACAACACACACCATATGTCCTATACTGCACACAACACACACCATATGTCTTATACTGCACACAACACACCATATGTCCTATACTGCACACAACACACCATATGTCCTATACTGCACACAACACACCAGATGTCCTATACTGCACACAACACACACTATATGTCCTATGCTGCACACAACATACACCATATGTCCTATACTGCACACAACACACGCTATATGTCCTATACTGCACACAACACACACCATATGTCCTATACTGCACACAACACACACCATATGTCCTATACTGCACACAACACACACTATATGTCTTATACTGCACACAACACACCATATGTCCTATACTGCACACAACACACCAGATGTCCTATACTGCACACAACACACACTATATGTCCTATGCTGCACACAACATACACCATATGTCCTATACTGCACACAACACACGCTATATGTCCTATACTGCACACAACACACACCATATGTCCTATACTGCACACAACACACACCATATGTCCTATACTGCACACAACACACACCATATGTCTTATACTGCACACAACACACCAGATGTCCTATACTGCACACAACACACACTATATGTCCTATGCTGCACACAACATACACCATATGTCCTATACTGCACACAACACACGCTATATGTCCTATACTGCACACAACACACACCATATGTCCTATACTGCACACAACACACACCATATGTCCTATACTGCACACAACACACACCATATGTCCTATACTGCACACAACACACACCATATGTCTTATACTGCACACAACACACCATATGTCCTATACTGCACACAACACACCATATGTCCTATACTGCACACAACACACCAGATGTCCTATACTGCACACAACACACACTATATGTCCTATGCTGCACACAACATACACCATATGTCCTATACTGCATACAATACACGCCATATGTCCTATACTGCACACAACACACGCCATATGTCCTATACTGCACACAACACACACCATATGTCCTATACTGCACACAACACACACCATATGTCCTATACTGCAAACAACACACGCCATATGTCCTATACTGCACACAACACACGCCATATGTCCTATACTGCACACAACACACACCATATGTCCTATACTGCACACAACACACACCATATGTCCTATACTGCACACAACACACACCATATGTCCTATACTGCACACAACACACGCCATATCTCCTAATTAGCACACAACACACACCATATGTCCTATACTGCACACAACACACACCATATGTCCTATACTGCACACAACACACACCATATGTCCTATACTGCACACAACACACACCATATGTCCTATACTGCACACAACACACACCATATGTCCTATACTGCACACAACACACGCCATATGTCCTATACTGCACACAACACACGCCATATGTCCTATACTGCACAAAACACACACCATATGTCCTATACTGCACACAACACACACCATATGTCCTATACTGCACACTATATGTCCTATACTGCAAACAACACACCCTATGTCCTATACTGCACACAACACACATCATATGCCCTATACTGCACACAACACACCATATGTCCTATACTGCACACAACACACACCATATGTCCTATACTGCACACAACACACGCTATATGTCCTATACTGCACACAGCACACGATATGTCCAATACTGCACACAACACACACCATATGTCCTATACTGCACACAACACACATCATATGCCCTATACTGCACACAACACACCATATGTCTTATACTGCACACAACACACACCATATGTCCTATACTGCACACAACACACATCATATGCCCTATACTGCACAGAACACACCATATGTCCTATACTGCACACAACACACGCCATATGTCCTATACTGTACACCACACACCATATGTCCTATACTGCACACAACACACACCATATGTCCTATACTGCACACAACACACATCATATGCCCTATACTGCACACAACACACCATATGTCCTATACTGCACACAACACACCATATGTCCTATACTGCACACAACACACACCATATGTCCTATACTGCACACAACACACACCATATGTCCTATACTGCACACAACACACACCATGTGTCCTATACTGCACACAGCACACGCCATATGTCCAATACTGCACACATCACACTCCATATGTCCTATACTGCACACAACACACACCATATGTCCTATACTGCACACAACACACACCATATGTCCTATACTGCACACAACACACCATATGTCCTATACTGCACACAACACACACCATATGACCTATACTGCACACAACACACACCATATGTCCTATACTGCAAAAAAAAAAACACGCCATATCTCCTAATTAGCACACAACACACACCATATGTCCTATACTGCACACAACACACCATATGTCCTATACTGCACACAACGCACACCATATGTCCTATACTGCACACAAAACACACCATATGTCCTATACTGCACACCATATGTCCTATACTACAAACAACACACCATATGTCCTATACTGCACACAACACACACTATATGTCCTATGCTGCACACAACACACACCATATGTCCTATACTGCACACAATACACACCATATGTCCTATACTGCACACAACACACGCCATATCTCCTAATTAGCACACAACACACACCATATGTCCTATACTGCACACAACACACACCATATGTCCTATACTGCACACAACACACACCATATGTCCTATACTACACACAACACACACCATATGTCCTATACTGCACACAACACACACCATATGTCCTACACTGCACACAACACACACCATATGTCCTATACTGCACACAATACACACCATATGTCCTATACTGCACACAACACACACCATATGTCCTATACTGCACACAACACACGCCATATCTCCTAATTAGCACAAAACACACACCATATGTCCTATACTGCACACAACACACACCATATGTCCTATACTGCACACAACACACACCATATGTCCTATACTGCACACAACACACACCATATGTCCTATACTGCACAAAACACACACCATATGTCCTATACTGCACACCATATGTCCTATACTACAAACAACACACCATATGTCATATACTGCACACAACACACCATATGTCCTATACTGCACACAACACACACCATATGTCCTATACTGCACACAAAACACACCATATGTCCTATACTGCACACCATATGTCCTATGCTACAAACAACACACCATATGTCCTATACTGCACACAACACACACTATATGTCCTATGCTGCACACAACACACACCATATGTCCTATACTGCACACAATACACACCATATGTCCTATACTGCACACAACACACGCCATATCTCCTAATTAGCACACAACACACACCATATGTCCTATACTGCACACAACACACACCATATGTCCTATACTGCACACAACACACACCATATGTCCTATACTACACACAACACACACCATATGTCCTATACTGCACACAACACACACCATATGTCCTACACTGCACACAACACACACCATATGTCCTATACTGCACACAATACACACCATATGTCCTATACTGCACACAACACACACCATATGTCCTATACTGCACACAACACACACCATATGTCCTATACTGCACACAACACACGCCATATCTCCTAATTAGCACAAAACACACACCATATGTCCTATACTGCACACAACACACACCATATGTCCTATACTGCACACAACACACACCATATGTCCTATACTGCACACAACACACACCATATGTCCTATACTGCACAAAACACACACCATATGTCCTATACTGCACACCATATGTCCTATACTACAAACAACACACCATATGTCATATACTGCACACAACACACCATATGTCCTATACTGCACACAACACACACCATATGTCCTATACTGCACACAAAACACACCATATGTCCTATACTGCACACAACACACACTATATGTCCTATGCTGCACACAACACACACCATATGTCCTATACTGCACACAATACACACCATATGTCCTATACTGCACACAATACACGCCATATGTCCTATACTGCACACAACACACGCCATATCTCCTAATTAGCACACAACACACACCATATGTCCTATACTGCACACAACACACACCATATGTCCTATACTGCACACAACACACACCATATGTCCATTACTGCACACAACACACTCCATATGTCCTATACTGCACACAACACACACCATATGTCCTATACTGCACACAACACACACCATATGTCCTTTACTGCACACAACACACACCATATGTCCTATACTGCACACAACACACACCATATGTCCTATACTGCACACAACACACACCATATGTCCATTACTGCACACAACACACTCCATATGTCCTATACTGCACACAACACACACCATATGTCGTATACTGCACACAACACACACCATATGTCCAATACTGCACACAACACACTCCATATGTCCTATACTGCACACAACACACACCATATGTCCTATACTGCACACAACACACACCATATGTCCTTTACTGCACACAACACACACCATATGTCCTATACTGCACACAACACACACCATATGTCCTATACTGCACACAACACACACCATATGTCCTATACTGCACACAACACACGCCAAACCTCCTAATTAGCACACAACACACACCATATGTCCTATACTGCACACAACACACACCATATGTCCTATAGTGCACACAACACACACCATATGTCCTATACTGCACACAACACACACCATATGTCCTATACTGCACACAACACACACCATATGTCCTATACTGCACACAACACACACCATATGTCCTATACTGCACACAACACACACCATATGTCCTTTACTGCACATAACACACTCCATATGTCCTATACTGCACACAACACACACCATATGTCCTATACTGCACACAACACACGCCATATGTCCTTTACTGCACACAACACACTCCATATGTCCTATACTGCACAAAACACACACCATATGTCCTTTACTGCACACAACACACTCCATATGTCCTATACTGCACACAACACACACCATATGTCCTATACTGCACACAACACACACCATATGTCCTATACTCCACACAACACACACCATATGTCCTATACTGCAAACAACACACCATATGTCTTATACTGCACACAACACACCATATGTTCTATACTGCACACAACACACACTATATGTCCTATACTGCACACAACACACCATATGTCCTATACTGCACACCATATGTCCTATACTGCAAACAACACACCATATGTCCTATACTGCACACCATATGTCCTATACTGCAAACAACACACCATATGTCATATACTGCACACAACACACACCATATGAACTATACTGCACACAACACACGCCATATGTCCTATACTGCACACAACACACACCATATGTCCTATACTGCACACAACACACACCATATGTCCTATACTGCACACAACACACACCATATGTCCTATACTGCACACAACACACACCATATGTCCTATACTGCACACAACACACGCCATATGTCCTATACTGCACACAACACACACCATATGTCCTATACTGCACACAACACACGCCATATGTCCTATACTGCACAAAACACACACCATATGTCCTATACTGCACGCAACACACACCATATGTCCTATACTGCACACTATATGTCCTATACTGCAAACAACACACCCTATGTCCTATACTGCACACA
This sequence comes from Leptodactylus fuscus, assembly GCF_031893055.1. NCBI lineage: Eukaryota > Metazoa > Chordata > Amphibia > Anura > Leptodactylidae > Leptodactylus > Leptodactylus fuscus. The sequence continues at coordinate 27,922 of NW_027440445.1, read as the reverse complement.
ACACACATCATATGCCCTATACTGCACACAACACACCATATGTCCTATACTGCACACAACACACACCATATGTCCTATACTGCACACAACACACGCTATATGTCCTATACTGCACACAGCACACGATATGTCCAATACTGCACACAACACACACCATATGTCCTATACTGCACACAACACACATCATATGCCCTATACTGCACACAACACACCATATGTCCTATACTGCACACAACACACATCATATGCCCTATACTGCACAGAACACACCATATGTCCTATACTGCACACAACACACGCCATATGTCCTATACTGCACAGAGCACACGATATGTCCTATACTGCACACAACACACACCATATGTCCTATACTGCACACAACACACATCATATGCCCTATACTGCACACAACACACCATATGTCCTATACTGCACACAACACACCATATGTCCTATACTGCACACAACACACACCATATGTCCTATACTGCACACAACACACACCATATGTCCTATACTGCACACAACACAGACCATGTGTCCTATACTGCACACAGCACACGCCATATGTCCAATACTGCACACATCACACTCCATATGTCCTATACTGCACACAACACACACCATATGTCCTATACTGCACACAACACACACCATATGTCCTATACTGCACACAACACACCATATGTCCTATACTGCACACAACACACACCATATGACCTATACTGCACACAACACACACCATATGTCCTATACTGCAAAAAAAAAACACGCCATATCTCCTAATTAGCACACAACACACACCATATGTCCTATACTGCACACAACACACCATATGTCCTATACTGCACACAACACACACCATATGTCCTATACTGCACACAAAACACACCATATGTCCTATACTGCACACCATATGTCCTATACTACAAACAACACACCATATGTCCTATACTGCACACAACACACACTATATGTCCTATGCTGCACACAACACACACCATATGTCCTATACTGCACACAACACACGCCATATCTCCTAATTAGCACACAACACACACCATATGTCCTATACTGCACACAGCACACACCATATGTCCTATACTGCACACAACACACACCATATGTCCTATACTACACACAACACACACCATATGTCCTATACTGCACACAACACACACCATATGTCCTACACTGCACACAACACACACCATATGTCCTATACTGCACACAATACACACCATATGTCCTATACTGCACACAACACACACCATATGTCCTATACTGCACACAACACACACCATATGTCCTATACTGCACACAACACACGCCATATCTCCTAATTAGCACACAACACACACCATATGTCCTATACTGCACACAACACACACCATATGTCCTATACTGCACACAACACACACCATATGTCCTATACTGCACACAACACACACCATATGTCCTATACTGCACAAAACACACACCATATGTCCTATACTGCACACCATATGTCCTATACTACAAACAACACACCATATGTCATATACTGCACACAACACACCATATGTCCTATACTGCACACAACACACACCATATGTCCTATACTGCACACAAAACACACCATATGTCCTATACTGCACACCATATGTCCTATGCTACAAACAACACACCATATGTCCTATACTGCACACAGCACACACTATATGTCCTATGCTGCACACAACACACACCATATGTCCTATACTGCACACAATACACACCATATGTCCTATACTGCACACAATACACGCCATATGTCCTATACTGCACACAACACACGCCATATCTCCTAATTAGCACACAACACACACCATATGTCCTATACTGCACACAACACACACCATATGTCCTATACTGCACACAACACACACCATATGTCCATTACTGCACACAACACACTCCATATGTCCTATACTGCACACAACACACACCATATGTCCTATACTGCACACAACACACACCATATGTCCTTTACTGCACACAACACACACCATATGTCCTATACTGCACACAACACACACCATATGTCCTATACTGCACACAACACACACCATATGTCCATTACTGCACACAACACACTCCATATGCCCTATACTGCACACAACACACACCATATGTCCTATACTGCACACAACACACACCATATGTCCATTACTGCACACAACACACTCCATATGTCCTATACTGCACACAACACACACCATATGTCCTATACTGCACACAACACACACCATATGTCCTATATTGCACACAACACACACCATATGTCCTTTACTGCACACAACACACACCATATGTCCTATACTGCACACAACACACACCATATGTCCTATACTGCACACAACACACACCATATGTCCTATACTGCACACAACACACGCCAAACCTCCTAATTAGCACACAACACACACCATATGTCCTATACTGCACACAACACACACCATATGTCCTATACTGCACACAACACACACCATATGTCCTATACTGCACACAACACACACCATATGTCCTATACTGCACACAACACACACCATATGTCCTATACTGCACACAACACACACCATATGTCCTTTACTGCACACAACACACTCCATATGTCCTATACTGCACACAACACACACCATATGTCCTATACTGCACACAACACACGCCATATGTCCTTTACTGCACACAACACACTCCATATGTCCTATACTGCACACAACACACACCATATGTCCTATACTGCACACAACACACACCATATGTCCTATACTGCACACAACACACACCATATGTCCTTTACTGCACACAACACACACCATATGTCCTATACTGCACACAACACACACCATATGTCCTATACTGCACACAACACACACCATATGTCCTATACTGCACACAACACACACCATATGTCCTATACTGCACACAACACACCATATGTTCTATACTGCACACAACACACACTATATGTCCTATACTGCACACAACACACCATATGTCCTATACTGCACACCATATGTCCTATACTGCAAACAACACACCATATGCCCTATACTGCACACAACACACCATATGTCCTATACTGCACACAACACACCATATGTCCTATACTGCACACAACACACACCATATGTCCTATACTGCACACAACACACACCATATGTCCTATACTGCACACAACACACACCATGTGTCCTATACTGCACACAGCACACGCCATATGTCCAATACTGCACACATCACACTCCATATGTCCTATACTGCACACAACACACACCATATGTCCTATACTGCACACAACACACACCATATGTCCTATACTGCACACAACACACACCATATGACCTATACTGCACACAACACACACCATATGTCCTATACTGCAAAAAAAAAAACACGCCATATCTCCTAATTAGCACACAACACACACCATATGTCCTATACTGCACACAACACACCATATGTCCTATACTGCACACAACACACACCATATGTCCTATACTGCACACAAAACACACCATATGTCCTATACTGCACACCATATGTCCTATACTACAAACAACACACCATATGTCCTATACTGCACACAACACACACTATATGTCCTATGCTGCACACAACACACACCATATGTCCTATACTGCACACAATACACACCATATGTCCTATACTGCACACAACACACACCATATGTCCTATACTGCACACAACACACACCATATGTCCTACACTGCACACAACACACACCATATGTCCTATACTGCACACAACACACACCATATGTCCTATACTGCACACAACACACACCATATGTCCTATACTACACACAACACACACCATATGTCCTATACTGCACACAACACACACCATATGTCCTACACTGCACACAACACACACCATATGTCCTATACTGCACACAATACACACCATATGTCCTATACTGCACACAACACACACCATATGTCCTATACTGCACACAACACACACCATATGTCCTACACTGCACACAACACACGCCATATCTCCTAATTAGCACAAAACACACACCATATGTCCTATACTGCACACAACACACACCATATGTCCTATACTGCACACAACACACACCATATGTCCTATACTGCACACAACACACACCATATGTCCTATACTGCACAAAACACACACCATATGTCCTATACTGCACACCATATGTCCTATACTACAAACAACACACCATATGTCATATACTGCACACAACACACCATATGTCCTATACTGCACACAACACACACCATATGTCCTATACTGCACACAAAACACACCATATGTCCTATACTGCACACCATATGTCCTATGCTACAAACAACACACCATATGTCCTATACTGCACACAACACACACTATATGTCCTATGCTGCACACAACACACACCATATGTCCTATACTGCACACAATACACGCCATATGTCCTATACGGCACACAATACACGCCATATGTCCTATACTGCACACAACACACGCCATATCTCCTAATTAGCACACAACACACACCATATGTCCTATACTGCACACAACACACACCATATGTCCTATACTGCACACAACACACACCATATGTCCATTACTGCACACAACACACTCCATATGTCCTATACTGCACACAACACACACCATATGTCCTATACTGCACACAACACACACCATATGTCCTTTACTGCACACAACACACACCATATGTCCTATACTGCACACAACACACACCATATGTCCTATACTGCACACAACACACACCATATGTCCATTACTGCACACAACACACTCCATATGTCCTATACTGCACACAACACACACCATATGTCCTATACTGCACACAACACACACCATATGTCCATTACTGCACACAACACACTCCATATGTCCTATACTGCACACAACACACACCATATGTCCTATACTGCACACAACACACACCATATGTCCTATACTGCACACAACACACACCATATGTCCTTTACTGCACAAAACACACACCATATGTCCTATACTGCACACAACACACACCATATGTCCTATACTGCACACAACACACACCATGTGTCCTATACTGCACACAACACACGCCAAACCTCCTAATTAGCACACAACACACACCATATGTCCTATACTGCACACAACACACACCATATGTCCTATACTGCACACAACACACACCATATGTCCTATACTGCACACAACACACACCATATGTCCTATACTGCACACAACACACACCATATGTCCTATACTGCACACAACACACACCATATGTCCTATACTGCACACAACACAAACCATATGTCCTTTACTGCACACAACACACTCCATATGTCCTATACTGCACACAACACACACCATATGTCCTATACTGCACACAACACACGCCATATGTCCTTTACTGCACACAACACACTCCATATGTCCTATACTGCACACAACACACACCATATGTCCTTTACTGCACACAACACACTCCATATGTCCTATACTGCACACAACACACACCATATGTCCTATACTGCACACAACACACACCATATGTCCTATACTGCACACAACACACACCATATGTCCTTTACTGCACACAACACACACCATATGTCCTATACTGCACACAACACACACCATATGTCCTATACTGCACACAACACACACCATATGTCCTATACTGCACACAACACACACCATATGTCCTATACTGCACACCATATGTTCTATACTGCACACAACACACACTATATGTCCTATACTGCACACAACACACCATATGTCCTATACTGCACACCATATGTCCTATACTGCAAACAACACACCATATGTCCTATACTGCACACAACACACCATATGTCCTATACTGCACACAACACACACTATATGTCCTATCCTGCACACAACACACACCACATGTCCTATACTGCACACAACACACCATATGTCCTATACTGCACACCATATGTCCTATACTGCAAACAACAAACCATATGTCATATACTGCACACAACACACACCATATGAACTATACTGCACACAACACACGCCATATGTCCTATACTGCACACAACACACACCATATGTCCTATACTGCACACAACACACACCATATGTCCTATACTGCACACAACACACGCCATATGTCCTATACTGCACACAACACACGCCATATGTCCTATACTGCACACAACACACACCATATGTCCTATACTGCACACAACACACACCATATGTCCTATACTGCACACAACACACGCCATATGTCCTATACTGCACAAAACACACGCCATATGTCCTATACTGCACACAACACACGCCATATGTCCTATACTACACACAACACACACCATATGTCCTATACTGCACACAACACACACCATATGTCCTATACTGCACACAACACACACCATATCTCCTAATTAGCACACAACACACACCATATGTCCTATACTGCACACAACACACACCATATGTCCTATACTGCACACAACACACACCATATGTCCTATACTGCACAAAACACACGCCATATGTTCTATACTGCACACAACACACGCCATATGTTCTATACTGCACACAACACACGCCATATGTCCTATACTGCACACAACACACGCCATATGTCCTATACTGCACACAACACACACCATATGTCCTATACTGCTAACAACACACCATATGTCTTATACTGCACACAACACACCATATGTCCTATACTGCACACAACACACACTATATGTCCTATACTGCACACAACACACCATATGTCCTATACTGCACACCATATGTCCTATACTGCACACAACACACACTATATCTCCTATACTGCACACAACACACGCCATATGTCCTTTACTGCACACAACACACTCCATATGTCCTATACTGCACACAACACACACCATATGTCCTATACTGCACACAACACACACCATATGTCCTATACTGCACACAACACACACCATATGTCCTTTACTGCACACAACACACACCATATGTCCTATACTGCACACAACACACACCATATGTCCTATACTGCACACAACACACACCATATGTCCTATACTGCACACAACACACACCATATGTCCTATACTGCACACCATATGTTCTATACTGCAAACAACACACCATATGTCTTATACTGCACACAACACACCATATGTTCTATACTGCACACAACACACACTATATGTCCTATACTGCACACAACACACCATATGTCCTATACTGCACACCATATGTCCTATACTGCAAACAACACACCATATGCCCTATACTGCACACAACACACCATATGTCCTATACTGCACACAACACACCATATGTCCTATACTGCACACAACACACACCATATGTCCTATACTGCACACAACACACACCATATGTCCTATACTGCACACAACACACACCATGTGTCCTATACTGCACACAGCACACGCCATATGTCCAATACTGCACACATCACACTCCATATGTCCTATACTGCACACAACACACACCATATGTCCTATACTGCACACAACACACACCATATGTCCTATACTGCACACAACACACACCATATGACCTATACTGCACACAACACACACCATATGTCCTATACTGCAAAAAAAAAAAACACGCCATATCTCCTAATTAGCACACAACACACACCATATGTCCTATACTGCACACAACACACCATATGTCCTATACTGCACACAACACACACCATATGTCCTATACTGCACACAAAACACACCATATGTCCTATACTGCACACCATATGTCCTATACTACAAACAACACACCATATGTCCCTATACTGCACACAACACACACTATATGTCCTATGCTGCACACAACACACACCATATGTCCTATACTGCACACAATACACACCATATGTCCTATACTGCACACAACACACGACATATCTCCTAATTAGCACACAACACACACCATATGTCCTATACTGCACACAACACACACCATATGTCCTATACTGCACACAACACACACCATATGTCCTATACTACACACAACACACACCATATGTCCTATACTGCACACAACACACACCATATGTCCTACACTGCACACAACACACACCATATGTCCTATACTGCACACAATACACACCATATGTCCTATACTGCACACAACACACACCATATGTCCTATACTGCACACAACACACACCATATGTCCTACACTGCACACAACACACGCCATATCTTCTAATTAGCACACAACACACACCATATGTCCTATACTGCACACAACACACACCATATGTCCTATACTGCACACAACACACACCATATGTCCTATACTGCACACAACACACACCATATGTCCTATACTGCACAAAACACACACCATATGTCCTATACTGCACACCATATGTCCTATACTACAAACAACACACCATATGTCATATACTGCACACAACACACCATATGTCCTATACTGCACACAACACACACCATATGTCCTATACTGCACACAAAACACACCATATGTCCTATACTGCACACCATATGTCCTATGCTACAAACAACACACCATATGTCCTATACTGCACACAACACACACTATATGTCCTATGCTGCACACAACACACACCATATGTCCTATACTGCACACAATATACACCATATGTCCTATACGGCACACAATACACGCCATATGTCCTATACTGCACACAACACACGCCATATCTCCTAATTAGCACACAACACACACCATATGTCCTATACTGCACACAACACACACCATATGTCCTATACTGCACACAACACACACCATATGTCCATTACTGCACACAACACACTCCATATGTCCTATACTGCACACAACACACACCATATGTCCTATACTGCACACAACACACACCATATGTCCTTTACTGCACACAACACACACCATATGTCCTATACTGCACACAACACACACCATATGTCCTATACTGCACACAACACACACCATATGTCCATTACTGCACACAACACACTCCATATGTCCTATACTGCACACAACACACACCATATGTCCTATACTGCACACAACACACACCATATGTCCATTACTGCACACAACACACACCATATGTCCTTTACTGCACACAACACACACCATATGTCCTATACTGCACACAACACACGCCATATGTCCTATACTGCACACAACACACACCATATGTCCTATACTGCTAACAACACACCATATGTCTTATACTGCACACAACACACCATATGTCCTATACTGCACACAACACACACTATATGTCCTATACTGCACACAACACACCATATGTCCTATACTGCACACCATATGTCCTATACTGCACACAACACACACTATATCTCCTATACTGCACACAACACACGCCATATGTCCTATACTGCACACAACACACACTATATCTCCTATACTGCACACAACACACGCCATATGTCCTATACTGCACACAACACACACCATATGTCCTATACTGCACACAACACACGCCATATGTCCTATACTGCACACAACATACAACATATGTCCTATACTGCACAAAACACAAGCCATAAGTCCTATACTGCACACAACACACGCCATATCTCCTAATTAGCACACAACACACACCATATGTCCTATACTGCACACAACACACGCCATATGTCCTATACTGCACACAACACACACCATATGTCCTATACTGCACGCAACACACCATATGTCCTATACTGCACACAACACACACCATATGTCCTATACTGCACACAACACACACCATATGTCCTATACTGTACACAACACACACCATATGTCCTATACTGCACACAACACACGCCATATGTCCTATACTGCACAAAACACACGCCATATGTCCTATACTGCACACAACACACGCCATATGTCCTATACTGCACACAACACACACCATATGTCCTATACTGCACACAACACACACCATATGTCCTATACTGCACACAACACACACCATATGTCCTATACTGCACACAACACACACCATATGTCCTATACTGCACACAACACACACCATATGTCCTATACTGCACACAACACACGCCATATGTCCTATACTGCACACAACATACACCATATGTCCTATACTGCACACAACACACGCCATATGTCCTATACTGCACACAACACACGCCATATGTCCTATACTGCACACAACACACGCCATATCTCCTAATTAGCACACAACACACACCATATGTCCTATACTGCACACAACACACGCCATATGTCCTATACTGTACACAACACACACCATATGTCCTATACTGCACACAACACACACCATATGTCCTATACTGCACACAACACACGCCATATGTCCTATACTGCACAAAACACACGCCATATGTCCTATACTGCACACAACACACGCCATATGTCCTATACTGCACACAACACACGCCATATGTCCTATACTGCACACAACACACACCATATGTCCTATACTGCACACAACACACACCATATGTCCCTATACTGCACACAACACACGCCATATCTCTTAATTAGCACACAACACACGCCATATGTCCTATACTGCACACAACACACGCCATATCTCTTAATTAGCACACAACACACGCCATATGTCCTATACTGCACAAAACACACGCCATATGTCCTATACTGCACACAACACACGCCATATGTCCTATACTGCACACAACACAAGCCATATGTCCTATACTGCACACAACACACGCCATATGTCCTATACTGCACACAACACACGCCATATCTCTTAATTAGCACACAACACACGCCATATGTCCTATACTGCACAAAACACACGCCATATGTCCTATACTGCACACAACACACGCCATATGTCCTATACTGCACACAACACACGCCATATGTCCTACACTGCACACAACACACGCCATATCTCCTAATTAGCACACAACACACACCATATGTCCTATACTGCACACAACACACACCATATGTCCTATACTGCACACAACACACACCATATGTCCTATACTGCACACAACACACACCATATGTCCTATACTGCACACAACACACGCCATATGTCCTATACTGCACAGAACACACGCCATATCTCCTAATTAGCACACAACACACACCATATGTCCTATACTGCACACAACACACACCATATGTCCTATACTGCACACAACACACACCATATGTCCTATACTGCACACAACACACACCATATGTCCTATACTGCACACAACACACCATATGTCCTATACTACACACAACACACACCATATGTCCTGTACTGCACACAACACACACCATATGTCCTATACTGCACAAAACACACACCATATGTCCTATACTGCACACAACACACCATATGTCCTATACTGCACACAACACACACCATATGTCCCTATACTGCACACAACACACCATATGTCCTATACTGCACACAACACACCATATGTCCTATACTGCACACAACACACACCATATGTCCTATACTCCACACAACACACCATATGTCCTATACTGCACACAACACACACCATATGTCCTATACTGCACACAACACACCATATGTCCTATACTGCACACAACACACACCATATGTCCTATACTGCACACAACACACACCATATGTCCTATACTGCACAACACATACCATATGTCCTATACTGCACAACACACACCATATGTCCTATACTACACACAATACACCATATGTCCTATACTGCACAAATCACACACCATATGTCCTATACTGCACAACACACACCATATGTCCTATACTACACACAACACACCATATGTCCTATACTGCACACAACACACACCATATGTCCTATACTGCACACAACAAACACCATATGTCCTATACTGCACACAACACACACCATATGTCCTATCCTGCACACAACACACATCATATGTCCTATACTGCACAACACACACCATATGTCCTATACTACACACAATACACCATATGTCCTATACTACACACAACACACACCATATGTTCTATACTGCACACAACACACACCATATGTCCTATACTCCCCACAACACACACCATATGTCCTATACTGCACACAACACACACCATATGTCCTATACTCCCCACAACACACACCATATGTCCTATACTGCAAACAACACACATCATATGTCCTATACTGCACACAACACACACCATATGTCCTATACTCCCCACAACACACACCATATGTCCTATACTGCACACACCATATGTCCTATACTGCAAACAACACACATCATATGTCCTATACTGCACACAACACACACCATACGTCCTATACTGCACACAACACACCATATGTCCTATACTGCACACAACACACACCATATGTCCTATACTGCACACAACACACGCCATATGTCCTATACTGCACACAACACACACCATATGTCCTATACTGCACACAACACACACCATATGTCCTATACTGCACACAACACACACCATATGTCCTATACTGCACACAACACACGCCATATGTCCTATACTGCACACAACATACACCATATGTCCTATACTGCACAAAACACAAGCCATAAGTCCTATACTGCACACAACACACGCCATATGTCCTATACTGCACACAACACACACCATATCTCCTAATTAGCACACAACACACACCATATGTCCTATACTGCACACAACACACGCCATATGTCCTATACTGCACACAACACACACCATATGTCCTATACTGCACACAACACACACCATATGTCCTATACTGCACACAACACACGCCATATGTCCTATACTGCACAAAACACACGCCATATGTCCTATACTGCACACAACACACGCCATATGTCCTATACTGCACACAACACACACCATATGTCCTATACTGCACACAACACACACCATATGTCCTATACTGTACACAACACACACCATATGTCCTATACTGCACACAACACACGCCATATGTCCTTTACTGCACACAACACACTCCATATGTCCTATACTGCACACAACACACACCATATGTCCTATACTGCACACAACACACACCATATGTCCTATACTGCACACAACACACACCATATGTCCTTTACTGCACACAACACACACCATATGTCCTATACTGCACACAACACACACCATATGTCCTATACTGCACACAACACACACCATATGTCCTATACTGCACACAACACACACCATATGTCCTATACTGCACACCATATGTCCTATACTGCAAACAACACACCATATGTCTTATACTGCACACAACACACCATATGTTCTATACTGCACACAACACACACTATATGTCCTATACTGCACACAACACACCATATGTCCTATACTGCACACCATATGTCCTATACTGCAAACAACACACCATATGCCCTATACTGCACACAACACACCATATGTCCTATACTGCACACAACACACCATATGTCCTATACTGCACACAACACACACCATATGTCCTATACTGCACACAACACACACCATGTGTCCTATACTGCACACAGCACACGCCATATGTCCAATACTGCACACATCACACTCCATATGTCCTATACTGCACACAACACACACCATATGTCCTATACTGCACACAACACACACCATATGTCCTATACTGCACACAACACACACCATATGACCTATACTGCACACAACACACACCATATGTCCTATACTGCAAAAAAAAAAACACGCCATATCTCCTAATTAGCACACAACACACACCATATGTCCTATACTGCACACAACACACCATATGTCCTATACTGCACACAACACACACCATATGTCCTATACTGCACACAACACACCATATGTCCTATACTGCACACAAAACACACCATATGTCCTATACTGCACACCATATGTCCTATACTACAAACAACACACCATATGTCCTATACTGCACACAACACACACCATATGTCCTATACTGCACACAATACACACCATATGTCCTATACTGCACACAAAACACGACATATCTCCTAATTAGCACACAACACACACCATATGTCCTATACTGCACACAACACACACCATATGTCCTATACTGCACACAACACACACCATATGTCCTATACTACACACAACACACACCATATGTCCTATACTGCACACAACACACACCATATGTCCTACACTGCACACAACACACACCATATGTCCTATACTGCACACAATACACACCATATGTCCTATACTGCACACAACACACACCATATGTCCTATACTGCACACAACACACACCATATGTCCTACACTGCACACAACACACGCCATATCTTCTAATTAGCACACAACACACACCATATGTCCTATACTGCACACAACACACACCATATGTCCTATACTGCACACAACACACACCATATGTCCTATACTGCACACAACACACACCATATGTCCTATACTGCACAAAACACACACCATATGTCCTATACTGCACACCATATGTCCTATACTACAAACAACACACCATATGTCATATACTGCACACAACACACACTATATGTCCTATACTGCACACAAAACACACCATATGTCCTATACTGCACACAACACACACCATATGTCCTATACTGCACACAAAACACACCATATGTCCTATACTGCACACCATATGTCCTATGCTACAAACAACACACCATATGTCCTATACTGCACACAACACACACTATATGTCCTATGCTGCACACAACACACACCATATGTCCTATACTGCACACAATACACACCATATGTCCTATACGGCACACAATACACGCCATATGTCCTATACTGCACACAACACACGCCATATCTCCTAATTAGCACACAACACACACCATATGTCCTATACTGCACACAACACACACCATATGTCCTATACTGCACACAACACACACCATATGTCCATTACTGCACACAACACACTCCATATGTCCTATACTGCACACAACACACACCATATGTCCTATACTGCACACAACACACACCATATGTCCTTTACTGCACACAACACACACCATATGTCCTATACTGCACACAACACACACCATATGTCCTATACTGCACACAACACACACCATATGTCCATTACTGCACACAACACACTCCATATGTCCTATACTGCACACAACACACACCATATGTCCATTACTGCACACAACACACACCATATGTCCTTTACTGCACACAACACACACCATATGTCCTATACTGCACACAACACACGCCATATGTCCTATACTGCACACAACACACACCATATGTCCTATACTGCTAACAACACACCATATGTCTTATACTGCACACAACACACCATATGTCCTATACTGCACACAACACACACTATATGTCCTATACTGCACACAACACACCATATGTCCTATACTGCACACCATATGTCCTATACTGCACACAACACACACTATATCTCCTATACTGCACACAACACACGCCATATGTCCTATACTGCACACAACACACACTATATCTCCTATACTGCACACAACACACGCCATATGTCCTATACTGCACACAACACACACCATATGTCCTAATTAGCACACAACACACACCATATGTCCTATACTGCACACAACACACGCCATATGTCCTATACTGCACACAACACACACCATATGTCCTATACTGCACACAACACACACCATATGTCCTATACTGCACACAACACACGCCATATGTCCTATACTGCACAAAACACACGCCATATGTCCTATACTGCACACAACACACGCCATATGTCCTATACTGCACACAACACACGCCATATGTCCTATACTGCACACAACACACACCATATGTCCTATACTGCACACAACACACACCATATGTCCTATACTGCACACAACACACGCCATATCTCTTAATTAGCACACAACACACGCCATATGTCCTATACTGCACACAACACACGCCATATCTCTTAATTAGCACACAACACACGCCATATGTCCTATACTGCACACAACACACGCCATATCTCTTAATTAGCACACAACACACGCCATATGTCCTATACTGCACAAAACACACGCCATATGTCCTATACTGCACACAACACACGCCATATGTCCTATACTGCACACAACACAAGCCATATGTCCTATACTGCACACAACACACGCCATATGTCCTATACTGCACACAACACACGCCATATCTCTTAATTAGCACACAACACACGCCATATGTCCTATACTGCACAAAACACACGCCATATGTCCTATACTGCACACAACACACGCCATATGTCCTATACTGCACACAACACACGCCATATGTCCTACACTGCACACAACACACGCCATATCTCCTAATTAGCACACAACAAACACCATATGTCCTATACTGCACACAACACACACCATATGTCCTATACTGCACACAACACACACCATATGTCCTATACTGCACACAACACACACCATATGTCCTATACTGCACACAACACACGCCATATGTCCTATACTGCACAGAACACACGCCATATCTCCTAATTAGCACACAACACACACCATATGTCCTATACTGCACACAACACACACCATATGTCCTATACTGCACACAACACACACCATATGTCCTATACTGCACACAACACACACCATATGTCCTATACTGCACACAACACACCATATGTCCTATACTACACACAACACACACCATATGTCCTGTACTGCACACAACACACACCATATGTCCTATACTGCACAAAACACACACCATATGTCCTATACTGCACACAACACACCATATGTCCTATACTGCACACAACACACACCATATGTCCTATACTGCACACAACACACCATATGTCCTATACTGCACACAACACACCATATGTCCTATACTGCACACAACACACACCATATGTCCTATACTCCACACAACACACCATATGTCCTATACTGCACACAACACACACCATATGTCCTATACTGCACACAACACACACCATATGTCCTATACTGCACACAACACACACCATATGTCCTATACTGCACAACACATACCATATGTCCTATACTGCACAACACACACCATATGTCCTATACTACACACAATACACCATATGTCCTATACTGCACAAATCACACACCATATGTCCTATACTGCACAACACACACCATATGTCCTATACTACACACAACACACCATATGTCCTATACTGCACACAACACACACCATATGTCCTATACTGCACACAACAAACACCATATGTCCTATACTGCACACAACACACACCATATGTCCTATCCTGCACACAACACACATCATATGTCCTATACTGCACAACACACACCATATGTCCTATACTACACACAATACACCATATGTCCTATACTACACACAACACACACCATATGTTCTATACTGCACACAACACACACCATATGTCCTATACTCCCCACAACACACACCATATGTCCTATACTGCACACAACACACACCATATGTCCTATACTCCCCACAACACACACCATATGTCCTATACTGCAAACAACACACATCATATGTCCTATACTGCACACAACACACACCATATGTCCTATACTCCCCACAACACACACCATATGTCCTATACTGCACACACCATATGTCCTATACTGCAAACAACACACACCATATGTCCTATACTGCACACAACACACACCATACGTCCTATACTGCACACAACACACCATATGTCCTATACTGCACACAACACACACCATATGTCCTATACTGCACACAACACACACCATATGTCCTATACTGCAAACAACACACATCATATGTCCTATACTGCACACAACACACACCATATGTCCTATACTCCCCACAACACAAACCATATGTCCTATACTGCACACACCATATGTCCTATACTGCAAACAACACACATCATATGTCCTATACTGCACACAACACACACCATACGTCCTATACTGCACACAACACACCATATGTCCTATACTGCACACAACACACACCATATGTCCTATACTGCACACAACACACGCCATATGTCCTATACTGCACACAACACACACCATATGTCCTATACTGCACACAACACACACCATATGTCCTATACTGCACACAACACACACCATATGTCCTATACTGCACACAACACACGCCATATGTCCTATACTGCACACAACATACACCATATGTCCTATACTGCACAAAACACAAGCCATAAGTCCTATACTGCACACAACACACACCATATCTCCTAATTAGCACACAACACACACCATATGTCCTATACTGCACACAACACACGCCATATGTCCTATACTGCACACAACACACACCATATGTCCTATACTGCACACAACACACACCATATGTCCTATACTGCACACAACACACGCCATATGTCCTATACTGCACAAAACACACGCCATATGTCCTATACTGCACACAACACACGCCATATGTCCTATACTGCACACAACACACACCATATGTCCTATACTGCACACAACACACACCATATGTCCTATACTGCACACAACACACACCATATGTCCTATACTGCACACAACACACACCATATGTCCTATACTGCACACAACACACACCATATGTCCTATACTGCACACAACACACGCCATATGTCCTATACTGCACACAACATACACCATATGTCCTATACTGCACAAAACACACGCCATATGTCCTATACTGCACACAACACACGCCATATGTCCTATACTGCACACAACACACGCCATATCTCCTAATTAGCACACAACACACACCATATGTCCTATACTGCACACAACACACGCCATATGTCCTATACTGCACACAACACACACCATATGTCCTATACTGCACACAACACACACCATATGTCCTATACTGCACACAACACACACCATATGTCCTATACTGCACACAACACACACCATATGTCCTATACTGCACAAAACACACGCCATATGTCCTATACTGCACACAACACACGCCATATGTCCTATACTGCACAAAACACACGCCATATGTCCTATACTGCACACAACACACGCCATATGTCCTATACTGCACACAACACACGCCATATGTCCTATACTGCACACAACACACACCATATGTCCTATACTGCACACAACACACACCATATGTCCTATGCTGCACACAACACACGCCATATCTCTTAATTAGCACACAACACACGCCATATGTCCTATACTGCACACAACACACGCCATATCTCTTAATTAGCACACAACACACACCATATGTCCTATACTGCACAAAACACACGCCATATGTCCTATACTGCACACAACACACGCCATATGTCCTATACTGCACACAACACACGCCTTATGTCCTATACTGCACACAACACACGCCATATGTCCTATACTGCACACAACACACGCCATATCTCTTAATTAGCACACAACACACGCCATATGTCCTATACTGCACAAAACACACGCCATATGTCCTATACTGCACACAACACACGCCATATGTCCTATACTGCACACAACACACGCCATATGTCCTATACTGCACACAACACACGCCATATCTCCTAATTAGCACACAACACACACCATATGTCCTATACTGCACACAACACACACCATATGTCCTATACTGCACACAACACACACCATATGTCCTATACTGCACACAACACACACCATATGTCCTATACTGCACACAACACACGCCATATGTCCTATACTGCACACAACACACGCCATATCTCCTAATTAGCACACAACACACACCATATGTCCTATACTGCACACAACACACACCATATGTCCTATACTGCACACAACACACACCATATGTCCTATACTGCACACAACACACACCATATGTCCTATACTGCACACAACACACCATATGTCCTATACTACACACAACACACACCATATGTCCTGTACTGCACACAACACACACCATATGTCCTATACTGCACAAAACACACACCATATGTCCTGTACTGCACACAGCACACACCATATGTCCTATACTGCACACAACACACACCATATGTCCTATACTGCACACAACACACACCATATGTCCTGTACTGCACACAACACACACCATATGTCCTATACTGCACACAACACACCATATGTCTTATACTGCACACAACACACCATATGTTCTATACTGCACACAACACACACCATATGTCCTATACTCCACACAACACACCATATGTCCTATACTGCACACAACACACACCATATGTCCTATACTGCACACAACACACCATATGTCTTATACTGCACACAACACACCATATGTCCTATACTGCACACAACACACACCATATGTCCTATACTGCACACAACACACACCATATGTCCTATACTGCACAACACATACCATATGTCCTATACTGCACAACACACACCATATGTCCTATACTACACACAATACACCATATGTCCTATACTGCACAAATCACACACCATATGTCCTATACTGCACAACACACACCATATGTCCTATACTACACACAACACACCATATGTCCTATACTGCACACAACACACACCATATGTCCTATACTGCACACAACACACACCATATGTCCTATCCTGCACACAACACACACCATATGTCCTATACTGCACAACACACACCATATGTCCTATACTACACACAATACACCATATGTCCTATACTACACACAACACACACCATATGTTCTATACTGCACACAACACACACCATATGTCCTATACTCCCCACAACACACACCATATGTCCTATACTGCACACAACACACACCATATGTCCTATACTCCCCACAACACACACCATATGTCCTATACTGCAAACAACACACATCATATGTCCTATACTGCACACAACACACACCATATGTCCTATACTGCACACAACACACGACATATCTCCTAATTAGCACACAACACACACCATATGTCCTATACTGCACACAACACACACCATATGTCCTATACTGCACACAACACACACCATATGTCCTATACTACACACAACACACACCATATGTCCTATACTGCACACAACACACACCATATGTCCTACACTGCACACAACACACACCATATGTCCTATACTGCACACAATACACACCATATGTCCTATACTGCACACAACACACACCATATGTCCTATACTGCACACAACACACACCATATGTCCTACACTGCACACAACACACGCCATATCTTCTAATTAGCACACAACACACACCATATGTCCTATACTGCACACAACACACACCATATGTCCTATACTGCACACAACACACACCATATGTCCTATACTGCACACAACACACACCATATGTCCTATACTGCACAAAACACACACCATATGTCCTATACTGCACACCATATGTCCTATACTACAAACAACACACCATATGTCATATACTGCACACAACACACCATATGTCCTATACTGCACACAACACACACCATATGTCCTATACTGCACACAAAACACACCATATGTCCTATACTGCACAACATATGTCCTATGCTACAAACAACACACCATATGTCCTATACTGCACACAACACACACTATATGTCCTATGCTGCACACAACACACACCATATGTCCTATACTGCACACAATACACACCATATGTCCTATACGGCACACAATACACGCCATATGTCCTATACTGCACACAACACACGCCATATCTCCTAATTAGCACACAACACACACCATATGTCCTATACTGCACACAACACACACCATATGTCCTATACTGCACACAACACACACCATATGTCCATTACTGCACACAACACACTCCATATGTCCTATACTGCACACAACACACACCATATGTCCTATACTGCACACAACACACACCATATGTCCTTTACTGCACACAACACACACCATATGTCCTATACTGCACACAACACACACCATATGTCCTATACTGCACACAACACACACCATATGTCCATTACTGCACACAACACACTCCATATGTCCTATACTGCACACAACACACACCATATGTCCATTACTGCACACAACACACACCATATGTCCTTTACTGCACACAACACACACCATATGTCCTATACTGCACACAACACACGCCATATGTCCTATACTGCACACAACACACACCATATGTCCTATACTGCTAACAACACACCATATGTCTTATACTGCACACAACACACCATATGTCCTATACTGCACACAACACACACTATATGTCCTATACTGCACACAACACACCATATGTCCTATACTGCACACCATATGTCCTATACTGCACACAACACACACTATATCTCCTATACTGCACACAACACACGCCATATGTCCTATACTGCACACAACACACACCATATGTCCTAATTAGCACACAACACACACCATATGTCCTATACTGCACACAACACACGCCATATGTCCTATACTGCACACAACACACACCATATGTCCTATACTGCACACAACACACACCATATGTCCTATACTGCACACAACACACGCCATATGTCCTATACTGCACAAAACACACGCCATATGTCCTATACTGCACACAACACACGCCATATGTCCTATACTGCACACAACACACGCCATATGTCCTATACTGCACACAACACACACCATATGTCCTATACTGCACACAACACACACCATATGTCCTATACTGCACACAACACACGCCATATCTCTTAATTAGCACACAACACACGCCATATGTCCTATACTGCACACAACACACGCCATATCTCTTAATTAGCACACAACACACGCCATATGTCCTATACTGCACACAACACACGCCATATCTCTTAATTAGCACACAACACACGCCATATGTCCTATACTGCACAAAACACACGCCATATGTCCTATACTGCACACAACACACGCCATATGTCCTATACTGCACACAACACAAGCCATATGTCCTATACTGCACACAACACACGCCATATGTCCTATACTGCACACAACACACGCCATATCTCTTAATTAGCACACAACACACGCCATATGTCCTATACTGCACAAAACACACGCCATATGTCCTATACTGCACACAACACACGCCATATGTCCTATACTGCACACAACACACGCCATATGTCCTACACTGCACACAACACACGCCATATCTCCTAATTAGCACACAACAAACACCATATGTCCTATACTGCACACAACACACACCATATGTCCTATACTGCACACAACACACACCATATGTCCTATACTGCACACAACACACACCATATGTCCTATACTGCACACAACACACGCCATATGTCCTATACTGCACAGAACACACGCCATATCTCCTAATTAGCACACAACACACACCATATGTCCTATACTGCACACAACACACACCATATGTCCTATACTGCACACAACACACACCATATGTCCTATACTGCACACAACACACACCATATGTCCTATACTGCACACAACACACCATATGTCCTATACTACACACAACACACACCATATGTCCTGTACTGCACACAACACACACCATATGTCCTATACTGCACAAAACACACACCATATGTCCTATACTGCACACAACACACCATATGTCCTATACTGCACACAACACACACCATATGTCCTATACTGCACACAACACACCATATGTCCTATACTGCACACAACACACCATATGTCCTATACTGCACACAACACACACCATATGTCCTATACTCCACACAACACACCATATGTCCTATACTGCACACAACACACACCATATGTCCTATACTGCACACAACACACCATATGTCCTATACTGCACACAACACACACCATATGTCCTATACTGCACACAACACACACCATATGTCCTATACTGCACAACACATACCATATGTCCTATACTGCACAACACACACCATATGTCCTATACTACACACAATACACCATATGTCCTATACTGCACAAATCACACACCATATGTCCTATACTGCACAACACACACCATATGTCCTATACTACACACAACACACCATATGTCCTATACTGCACACAACACACACCATATGTCCTATACTGCACACAACAAACACCATATGTCCTATACTGCACACAACACACACCATATGTCCTATCCTGCACACAACACACATCATATGTCCTATACTGCACAACACACACCATATGTCCTATACTACACACAATACACCATATGTCCTATACTACACACAACACACACCATATGTTCTATACTGCACACAACACACACCATATGTCCTATACTCCCCACAACACACACCATATGTCCTATACTGCACACAACACACACCATATGTCCTATACTCCCCACAACACACACCATATGTCCTATACTGCAAACAACACACATCATATGTCCTATACTGCACACAACACACACCATATGTCCTATACTCCCCACAACACACACCATATGTCCTATACTGCACACACCATATGTCCTATACTGCAAACAACACACACCATATGTCCTATACTGCACACAACACACACCATACGTCCTATACTGCACACAACACACCATATGTCCTATACTGCACACAACACACACCATATGTCCTATACTGCACACAACACACACCATATGTCCTATACTGCAAACAACACACATCATATGTCCTATACTGCACACAACACACACCATATGTCCTATACTCCCCACAACACACACCATATGTCCTATACTGCACACACCATATGTCCTATACTGCAAACAACACACATCATATGTCCTATACTGCACACAACACACACCATACGTCCTATACTGCACACAACACACCATATGTCCTATACTGCACACAACACACACCATATGTCCTATACTGCACACAACACACGCCATATGTCCTATACTGCACACAACACACACCATATGTCCTATACTGCACACAACACACACCATATGTCCTATACTGCACACAACACACACCATATGTCCTATACTGCACACAACACACGCCATATGTCCTATACTGCACACAACATACACCATATGTCCTATACTGCACAAAACACAAGCCATAAGTCCTATACTGCACACAACACACACCATATCTCCTAATTAGCACACAACACACACCATATGTCCTATACTGCACACAACACACGCCATATGTCCTATACTGCACACAACACACACCATATGTCCTATACTGCACACAACACACACCATATGTCCTATACTGCACACAACACACGCCATATGTCCTATACTGCACAAAACACACGCCATATGTCCTATACTGCACACAACACACGCCATATGTCCTATACTGCACACAACACACACCATATGTCCTATACTGCACACAACACACACCATATGTCCTATACTGCACACAACACACACCATATGTCCTATACTGCACACAACACACACCATATGTCCTATACTGCACACAACACACACCATATGTCCTATACTGCACACAACACACGCCATATGTCCTATACTGCACACAACATACACCATATGTCCTATACTGCACACAACACACGCCATATGTCCTATACTGCACACAACACACGCCATATGTCCTATACTGCACACAACACACGCCATATCTCCTAATTAGCACACAACACACACCATATGTCCTATACTGCACACAACACACGCCATATGTCCTATACTGCACACAACACACACCATATGTCCTATACTGCACACAACACACACCATATGTCCTATACTGCACACAACACACACCATATGTCCTATACTGCACACAACACACACCATATGTCCTATACTGCACAAAACACACGCCATATGTCCTATACTGCACACAACACACGCCATATGTCCTATACTGCACAAAACACACGCCATATGTCCTATACTGCACACAACACACGCCATATGTCCTATACTGCACACAACACACGCCATATGTCCTATACTGCACACAACACACACCATATGTCCTATACTGCACACAACACACACCATATGTCCTATGCTGCACACAACACACGCCATATCTCTTAATTAGCACACAACACACGCCATATGTCCTATACTGCACACAACACACGCCATATCTCTTAATTAGCACACAACACACGCCATATGTCCTATACTGCACAAAACACACGCCATATGTCCTATACTGCACACAACACACGCCATATGTCCTATACTGCACACAACACACGCCTTATGTCCTATACTGCACACAACACACGCCATATGTCCTATACTGCACACAACACACGCCATATCTCTTAATTAGCACACAACACACGCCATATGTCCTATACTGCACAAAACACACGCCATATGTCCTATACTGCACACAACACACGCCATATGTCCTATACTGCACACAACACACGCCATATCTCTTAATTAGCACACAACACACGCCATATGTCCTATACTGCACAAAACACACGCCATATGTCCTATACTGCACACAACACACGCCATATGTCCTATACTGCACACAACACACGCCATATGTCCTATACTGCACACAACACACGCCATATCTCCTAATTAGCACACAACACACACCATATGTCCTATACTGCACACAACACACACCATATGTCCTATACTGCACACAACACACACCATATGTCCTATACTGCACACAACACACACCATATGTCCTATACTGCACACAACACACGCCATATGTCCTATACTGCACACAACACACGCCATATCTCCTAATTAGCACACAACACACACCATATGTCCTATACTGCACACAACACACACCATATGTCCTATACTGCACACAACACACACCATATGTCCTATACTGCACACAACACACACCATATGTCCTATACTGCACACAACACACCATATGTCCTATACTACACACAACACACACCATATGTCCTGTACTGCACACAACACACACCATATGTCCTATACTGCACAAAACACACACCATATGTCCTGTACTGCACACAGCACACACCATATGTCCTATACTGCACACAACACACACCATATGTCCTATACTGCACACAACACACACCATATGTCCTGTACTGCACACAACACACACCATATGTCCTATACTGCACACAACACACCATATGTCTTATACTGCACACAACACACCATATGTTCTATACTGCACACAACACACACCATATGTCCTATACTCCACACAACACACCATATGTCCTATACTGCACACAACACACACCATATGTCCTATACTGCACACAACACACCATATGTCTTATACTGCACACAACACACCATATGTCCTATACTGCACACAACACACACCATATGTCCTATACTGCACACAACACACACCATATGTCCTATACTGCACAACACATACCATATGTCCTATACTGCACAACACACACCATATGTCCTATACTACACACAATACACCATATGTCCTATACTGCACAAATCACACACCATATGTCCTATACTGCACAACACACACCATATGTCCTATACTACACACAACACACCATATGTCCTATACTGCACACAACACACACCATATGTCCTATACTGCACACAACACACACCATATGTCCTATCCTGCACACAACACACACCATATGTCCTATACTGCACAACACACACCATATGTCCTATACTACACACAATACACCATATGTCCTATACTACACACAACACACACCATATGTTCTATACTGCACACAACACACACCATATGTCCTATACTCCCCACAACACACACCATATGTCCTATACTGCACACAACACACACCATATGTCCTATACTCCCCACAACACACACCATATGTCCTATACTGCACACAACACACACCATATGTCCTATACTCCCCACAACACACACCATATGTCCTATACTGCACACACCATATGTCCTATACTGCAAACAACACACATCATAT
>NW_027440444.1:0-102917 GCF_031893055.1 Leptodactylus fuscus | reverse complement strand
TAGGCTTAACTGTCAACTTTCCCATGGCTGCGTCATTCTCAGCCCGAGCTACACTCAAGAGTACACGAACAATGAAGCGCTAAGGGGAAAGTAGAAATCCTGCTTCATACAAGTTGCCGAGTAAGCGATCAATGAAACCCTATGGTGAAAATCAAACTCGGGCATGATACAAGTTGCAAGATCACCCAGCTAGCCTATGATGGGTTGTCACTAGATAGGCTTAACTGTCAACTTTCCCATGGCTGCGACCTTCTCAGCCCGAGCTACACTCAAGAGTACACGATCAATGAAACCCTATGGGGAAAATCAAACTCCGACATGGTAGAAGTTGCAAGCTCACCCAGCTAGCCTATGATGGGCTGTCACTAGATAGGCTTAACTGTCAACTTTCCCATGGCTGCGTCATTCTCAGCCCGAGCTACACTCAAGAGTACACGATCAATGAAGCGCTAAGGGGAAAGTAGAAATCCTGCTTCATACAAGTTGCCGAGTAAGCAGTCAATGAAACCCTATGGTGAAAATCAAACTCCGGCATGATACAAGTTGCAAGATCACCCAGCTAGCCTATGATGGGTTGTCACTAGATAGGCTTAACTGTCAACTTTCACATGGCTGCGACCTTCTCAGCCCGAGCTACACTCAAGAGTACACGATCAATGAAACCCTATGGGGAAAATCAAACTCCGACATGGTACAAGTTGCAAGATCACCCAGCTAGTCTATGATGGGCTGTCACTAGATAGGCTTAACTGTCAACTTTCCCATGGCTGCGTCATTCTCAGCCCGATCTACACTCAAGAGTACACGATCAATGAAGCGCTAAGGGGAAAGTAGAAATCCTGCTTGATACAAGTTGCCGAGTAAGCGATCAATGAAACCCTATGGTGAAAATCAAACTCCGGCATGATACAAGTTGCAAGATCACCCAGCTAGCCTATGATGGGTTGTCACTAGATAGGCTTAACTGTCAACTTTCCCATGGCTGCGACCTTCTCAGCCCGAGCTACACTCAAGAGTACACGATCAATGAAACCCTATGGGGAAAATCAAACTCCGACATTGTAGAAGTTGCAAGCTCACCCAGCTAGCCTATGATGGGCTGTC
The DNA here is from genome assembly GCF_031893055.1 of Leptodactylus fuscus. NCBI lineage: Eukaryota > Metazoa > Chordata > Amphibia > Anura > Leptodactylidae > Leptodactylus > Leptodactylus fuscus. Next base: position 101,813 of record NW_027440444.1, on the reverse strand, counting down.
ACTAGATAGGCTTAACTGTCAACTTTCCCATGGCTGCGTCATTCTCAGCCCGATCTACACTCAAGAGTACACGATCAATGAAGCGCTAAGGGGAAAGTAGAAATCCTGCTTGATACAAGTTGCCGGGTAAGCGATCAATGAAACCCTATGGTGAAAATCAATCTCCGGCATGATACAAGTTGCAAGATCACCCAGCTAGCCTATGATGGGTTGTCACTAGATAGGCTTAACTGTCAACTTTCCCATGGCTGCGTCATTCTCAGCCCGAGCTACACTCAAGAGTACACGATCAATGAATCGCTAAGGGGAAAGTAGAAATCCTGCTTCATACAAGTTGCCGAGTAAGCGATCAATGAAACCCTATGGTGAAAATCAAACTCCGGCATGATACAAGTTGCAAGATCACCCAGCTAGTCTATGATGGGTTGTCACTAGATAGGCTTAACTGTCAACTTTCCCATGGCTGCGACCTTCTCAGCCCGAGCTACACTCAAGAGTACACGATCAATGAAAACCTATGGGGAAAATCAAACTCCGACATGGTACAAGTTGCAAGCTCACCCAGCTAGCCTATGATGGGCTGTCACTAGATAGGCTTAACTGTCAACTTTCCCATGGCTGCGACCTTCTCAGCCCGAGCTACACTCAAGAGTACACGATCAATGAAACCCTATGGGGAAAATCAAACTTCGACATGGTACAAGTTGCAAGATCACCCAGCTAGCCTATGATGGGCTGTCACTAGATAGGCTTAACTGTCAACTTTCCCATGGCTGCGTCATTCTCAGCCCGATCTACACTCAATAGTACACGATCAATGAAGCGCTAAGGGGAAAGTAGAAATCCTGCTTGATACAAGTTGCCGAGTAAGCGATCAATGAAACCCTATGGTGAAAATCAAACTCCGGCATGATACAAGTTGCAAGATCACCCAGCTAGCCTATGATGGGTTGTCACTAGATAGGCTTAACTGTCAACTTTCCCATGGCTGCGACCTTCTCAGCCCGTGCTACACTCAAGAGTACACGATCAATGAAACCCTATGGGGAAAATCAAACTCCGACATGGTACAAGCTGCAAGCTCACCCAGCTAGCCTATGATGGGCTGTCACTAGATAGGCTTAACTGTCAACTTTCCCATGGCTGCGACCTTCTCAGCCCGAGTTACACTCAAGAGTACACGATCAATGAAACCCTATGGGGAAAATCAAACTCCGACATGGTAGAAGTTGCAAGCTCACCCAGCTAGCCTATGATGGGCTGTCACTAGATAGGCTTAACTGTCAACTTTCCCATGGCTGCGACCTTCTCAGCCCGAGTTACACTCAAGAGTACACGATCAATGAAACCCTATGGCAAAATCAAACTCCGACATGGTAGAAGTTGCAAGCTCACCCAACTAGCCTATGATGGGCTGTCACTAGATAGGCTTAACTGTCAACTTTCCCATGGCTGCGTCATTCTCAGCCCGAGCTACACTCAAGAGTACACGATCAATGAAGCGCTAAGGGGAAAGTAGAAATCCTGCTTCATACAAGTTTCCGAGTAAGCGATCAATGAAACCCTATGGTGAAAATCAAACTCGGGCATGATACAAGTTGCAAGATCACCCAGCTAGCCTATGATGGGTTGTCACTAGATAGGCTTAACTGTCAACTTTCCCATGGCTGCGACCTTCTCAGCCCGAGCTACACTCAAGAGTACACGATCAATGAAACCCTATGGGGAAAATCAAACTCCGACATGGTAGAAGTTGCAAGCTCACCCAGCTAGCCTATGATGGGCTGTCACTAGATAGGCTTAACTGTCAACTTTCCCATGGCTGCGTCATTCTCAGCCCGAGCTACACTCAAGAGTACACGATCAATGAAGCGCTAAGGGGAAAGTAGAAATCCTGCTTCATACAAGTTGCCGAGTAAGCGATCAATGAAACCCTATGGTGAAAATCAAACTCCGGCATGATACAAGTTGCAAGATCACCCAGCTAGCCTATGATGGGTTGTCACTAGATAGGCTTAACTGTCAACTTTCCCATGGCTGCGACCTTCTCAGCTCGAGCTACACTCAAGAGTACACGATCAATGAAACCCTATGGGGAAAATCAAACTCCGACATGGTAGAAGTTGCAAGCTCACCCAGCTAGCCTATGATGGGCTGTCACTAGATAGGCTTAACTGTCAACTTTCCCATGGCTGCGTCATTCTCAGCCCGAGCTACACTCAAGAGTACACGATCAATGAAGCGCTAAGGGGAAAGTAGAAATCCTGCTTCATACAAGTTGCCGAGTAAGCAATCAATGAAACCCTATGGTGAAAATCAAACTCCGGCATGATACAAGTTGCAAGATCACCCAGCTAGCCTATGATGGGTTGTCACTAGATAGGCTTAACTGTCAACTTTCCCATGGCTGCGACCTTCTCAGCCCGAGCTACACTCAAGAGTACACGATCAATGAAACCCTATGGGGAAAATCAAACTCCGACATGGTAGAAGTTGCAAGCTCACCCAGCTAGCCTATGATGGGCTGTCACTAGATAGGCTTAACTGTCAACTTTCCCATGGCTGCGTCATTCTCAGCCCGAGCTACACTCAAGAGTACACGATCAATGAAGCGCTAAGGGGAAAGCAGAAATCCTGCTTCATACAAGTTGCCGAGTAAGCGATCAATGAAACCCTATGGTGAAAATCAAACTCCGGCATGATACAAGTTGCAAGATCACCCAGCTAGCCTATGATGGGTTGTCACTAGATAGGCTTAACTGTCAACTTTCCCATGGCTGCGACCTTCTCAGCCCGAGCTACACTCAAGAGTACACGATCAATGAAACCCTATGGGGAAAATCAAACTCCGACATGGTACAAGTTGCAAGCTCACCCAGCTAGCCTATGATGGGCTGTCACTAGATAGGCTTAACTGTCAACTTTCCCATGGCTGCGTCATTCTCAGCCCGAGCTACACTCAAGAGTACACGATCAATGAAGCGCTAAGGGGAAAGTAGAAATCCTGCTTCATACAAGTTGCCGAGTAAGCGATCAATGAAACCCTATGGTGAAAATCAAACTCCGGCATGATACAAGTTGCAAGATCACCCAGCTAGTCTATGATGGGTTGTCACTAGATAGGCTTAACTGTCAACTTTCCCATGGCTGCGACCTTCTCAGCCCGAGCTACACTCAAGAGTACACGATCAATGAAAACCTATGGGGAAAATCAAACTCCGACATGGTACAAGTTGCAAGCTCACCCAGCTAGCCTATGATGGGCTGTCACTAGATAGGCTTAACTGTCAACTTTCCCATGGCTGCGACCTTCTCAGCCCGAGCTACACTCAAGAGTACACGATCAATGAAACCCTATGGGGAAAATCAAACTTCGACATGGTACAAGTTGCAAGATCACCCAGCTAGCCTATGATGGGCTGTCACTAGATAGGCTTAACTGTCAACTTTCCCATGGCTGCGTCATTCTCAGCCCGATCTACACTCAATAGTACACGATCAATGAAGCGCTAAGGGGAAAGTAGAAATCCTGCTTGATACAAGTTGCCGAGTAAGCGATCAATGAAACCCTATGGTGAAAATCAAACTCCGGCATGATACAAGTTGCAAGATCACCCAGCTAGCCTATGATGGGTTGTCACTAGATAGGCTTAACTGTCAACTTTCCCATGGCTGCGACCTTCTCAGCCCGTGCTACACTCAAGAGTACACGATCAATGAAACCCTATGGGGAAAATCAAACTCCGACATGGTACAAGCTGCAAGCTCACCCAGCTAGCCTATGATGGGCTCTCACTAGATAGGCTTAACTGTCAACTTTCCCATGGCTGCGACCTTCTCAGCCCGAGTTACACTCAAGAGTACACGATCAATGAAACCCTATGGGGAAAATCAAACTCCGACATGGTAGAAGTTGCAAGCTCACCCAGCTAGCCTATGATGGGCTGTCACTAGATAGGCTTAACTGTCAACTTTCCCATGGCTGCGACCTTCTCAGCCCGAGTTACACTCAAGAGTACACGATCAATGAAACCCTATGGCAAAATCAAACTCCGACATGGTAGAAGTTGCAAGCTCACCCAACTAGCCTATGATGGGCTGTCACTAGATAGGCTTAACTGTCAACTTTCCCATGGCTGCGTCATTCTCAGCCCGAGCTACACTCAAGAGTACACGATCAATGAAGCGCTAAGGGGAAAGTAGAAATCCTGCTTCATACAAGTTTCCGAGTAAGCGATCAATGAAACCCTATGGTGAAAATCAAACTCGGGCATGATACAAGTTGCAAGATCACCCAGCTAGCCTATGATGGGTTGTCACTAGATAGGCTTAACTGTCAACTTTCCCATGGCTGCGACCTTCTCAGCCCGAGCTACACTCAAGAGTACACGATCAATGAAACCCTATGGGGAAAATCAAACTCCGACATGGTAGAAGTTGCAAGCTCACCCAGCTAGCCTATGATGGGCTGTCACTAGATAGGCTTAACTGTCAACTTTCCCATGGCTGCGTCATTCTCAGCCCGAGCTACACTCAAGAGTACACGATCAATGAAGCGCTAAGGGGAAAGTAGAAATCCTGCTTCATACAAGTTGCCGAGTAAGCGATCAATGAAACCCTATGGTGAAAATCAAACTCCGGCATGATACAAGTTGCAAGATCACCCAGCTAGCCTATGATGGGTTGTCACTAGATAGGCTTAACTGTCAACTTTCCCATGGCTGCGACCTTCTCAGCTCGAGCTACACTCAAGAGTACACGATCAATGAAACCCTATGGGGAAAATCAAACTCCGACATGGTAGAAGTTGCAAGCTCACCCAGCTAGCCTATGATGGGCTGTCACTAGATAGGCTTAACTGTCAACTTTCCCATGGCTGCGTCATTCTCAGCCCGAGCTACACTCAAGAGTACACGATCAATGAAGCGCTAAGGGGAAAGTAGAAATCCTGCTTCATACAAGTTGCCGAGTAAGCAATCAATGAAACCCTATGGTGAAAATCAAACTCCGGCATGATACAAGTTGCAAGATCACCCAGCTAGCCTATGATGGGTTGTCACTAGATAGGCTTAACTGTCAACTTTCCCATGGCTGCGACCTTCTCAGCCCGAGCTACACTCAAGAGTACACGATCAATGAAACCCTATGGGGAAAATCAAACTCCGACATGGTAGAAGTTGCAAGCTCACCCAGCTAGCCTATGATGGGCTGTCACTAGATAGGCTTAACTGTCAACTTTCCCATGGCTGCGTCATTCTCAGCCCGAGCTACACTCAAGAGTACACGATCAATGAAGCGCTAAGGGGAAAGCAGAAATCCTGCTTCATACAAGTTGCCGAGTAAGCGATCAATGAAACCCTATGGTGAAAATCAAACTCCGGCATGATACAAGTTGCAAGATCACCCAGCTAGCCTATGATGGGTTGTCACTAGATAGGCTTAACTGTCAACTTTCCCATGGCTGCGACCTTCTCAGCCCGAGCTACACTCAAGAGTACACGATCAATGAAACCCTATGGGGAAAATCAAACTCCGACATGGTAGAAGTTGCAAGCTCACCCAGCTAGCATATGATGGGCTGTCACTAGATAGGCTTAACTGTCAACTTTCCCATGGCTGCGTCATTCTCAGCCCGAGCTACACTCAAGAGTACACGATCAATGAAGCGCTAAGGGGAAAGTAGAAATCCTGCTTCATACAAGTTGCCGAGTAAGCAGTCAATGAAACCCTATGGTGAAAATCAAACTCCGGCATGATACAAGTTGCAAGATCACCCAGCTAGCCTATGATGGGTTGTCACTAGATAGGCTTAACTGTCAACTTTCACATGGCTGCGACCTTCTCAGCCCGAGCTACACTCAAGAGTACACGATCAATGAAACCCTATGGGGAAAATCAAACTCCGACATGGTACAAGTTGTAAGATCACCCAGCTAGTCTATGATGGGCTGTCACTAGATAGGCTTAACTGTCAACTTTCCCATGGCTGCGTCATTCTCAGCCCGATCTACACTCAAGAGTACACGATCAATGAAGCGCTAAGGGGAAAGTAGAAATCCTGCTTGATACAAGTTGCCGAGTAAGCGATCAATGAAACCCTATGGTGAAAATCAAACTCCGGCATGATACAAGTTGCAAGATCACCCAGCTAGCCTATGATGGGTTGTCACTAGATAGGCTTAACTGTCAACTTTCCCATGGCTGCGACCTTCTCAGCCCGAGCTACACTCAAGAGTACACGATCAATGAAACCCTATGGGGAAAATCAAACTCCGACATTGTAGAAGTTGCAAGCTCACCCAGCTAGCCTATGATGGGCTGTCACTAGATAGGCTTAACTGTCAACTTTCCCATGGCTGCGTCATTCTCAGCCCGATCTACACTCAAGAGTACACGATCAATGAAGCGCTAAGGGGAAAGTAGAAATCCTGCTTGATACAAGTTGCCGGGTAAGCGATCAATGAAACCCTATGGTGAAAATCAATCTCCGGCATGATACAAGTTGCAAGATCACCCAGCTAGCCTATGATGGGTTGTCACTAGATAGGCTTAACTGTCAACTTTCCCATGGCTGCGACCTTCTCAGCCCGAGCTACACTCAAGAGTACACGATCAATGAAACCCTATGGGGAAAATCAAACTCCGACATGGTACAAGTTGCAAGCTCACCCAGCTAGCCTATGATGGGCTGTCACTAGATAGGCTTAACTGTCAACTTTCCCATGGCTGCGTCATTCTCAGCCCGAGCTACACTCAAGAGTACACGATCAATGAAGCGCTAAGGGGAAAGTAGAAATCCTGCTTCATACAAGTTGCCGAGTAAGCGATCAATGAAACCCTATGGTGAAAATCAAACTCCGGCATGATACAAGTTGCAAGATCACCCAGCTAGTCTATGATGGGTTGTCACTAGATAGGCTTAACTGTCAACTTTCCCATGGCTGCGACCTTCTCAGCCCGAGCTACACTCAAGAGTACACGATCAATGAAACCCTATGGGGAAAATCAAACTCCGACATGGTACAAGCTGCAAGCTCACCCAGCTAGCCTATGATGGGCTGTCACTAGATAGGCTTAACTGTCAACTTTCCCATGGCTGCGACCTTCTCAGCCCGAGTTACACTCAAGAGTACACGATCAATGAAACCCTATGGGGAAAATCAAACTCCGACATGGTAGAAGTTGCAAGCTCACCCAGCTAGCCTATGATGGGCTGTCACTAGATAGGCTTAACTGTCAACTTTCCCATGGCTGCGACCTTCTCAGCCCGAGTTACACTCAAGAGTACACGATCAATGAAACCCTATGGCAAAATCAAACTCCGACATGGTAGAAGTTGCAAGCTCACCCAACTAGCCTATGATGGGCTGTCACTAGATAGGCTTAACTGTCAACTTTCCCATGGCTGCGTCATTCTCAGCCCGAGCTACACTCAAGAGTACACGATCAATGAAGCGCTAAGGGGAAAGTAGAAATCCTGCTTCATACAAGTTGCCGAGTAAGCGATCAATGAAACCCTATGGTGAAAATCAAACTCCGGCATGATACAAGTTGCAAGATCACCCAGCTAGCCTATGATGGGTTGTCACTAGATAGGCTTAACTGTCAACTTTCCCATGGCTGCGACCTTCTCAGCCCGAGCTACACTCAAGAGTACACGATCAATGAAAACCTATGGGGAAAATCAAACTCCGACATGGTACAAGTTGCAAGCTCACCCAGCTAGCCTATGATGGGCTGTCACTAGATAGGCTTAACTGTTAACTTTCCCATGGCTGCGTCATTCTCAGCCCGATCTACACTCAATAGTACACGATCAATGAAGCGCTAAGGGGAAAGTAGAAATCCTGCTTGATACAAGTTGCCGAGTAAGCGATCAATGAAACCCTATGGTGAAAATCAAACTCCGGCATGATACAAGTTGCAAGATCACCCAGCTAGCCTATGATGGGTTGTCACTAGATAGGCTTAACTGTCAACTTTCCCATGGCTGCGACCTTCTCAGCCCGTGCTACACTCAAGAGTACACGATCAATGAAACCCTATGGGGAAAATCAAACTCCGACATGGTACAAGTTGCAAGATCACCCAGCTAGCCTATGATGGGCTGTCACTAGATAGGCTTAACTGTCAACTTTCCCATGGCTGCGTCATTCTCAGCCCGATCTACACTCAAGAGTACACGATCAATGAAGCGCTAAGGGGAAAGTAGAAATCATGCTTGATACAAGGTGCCGAGTAAGCGATCAATGAAACCCTATGGTGAAAATCAATCTCCGGCATGATACAAGTTGCAAGATCACCCAGCTAGCCTATGATGGGTTGTCACTAGATAGGCTTAACTGTCAACTTTCCCATGGCTGCGACCTTCTCAGCCCGAGCTACACTCAAGAGTACACGATCAATGAAAACCTATGGGGAAAATCAAACTCCGACATGGTACAAGTTGCAAGCTCACCCAGCTAGCCTATGATGGGTTGTCACTAGATAGGCTTAACTGTCAACTTTCCCATGGCTGCGACCTTCTCAGCCCGAGCTACACTCAAGAGTACACGATCAATGAAAACCTATGGGGAAAATCAAACTCCGACATGGTACAAGTTGCAAGCTCACCCAGCTAGCCTATGATGGACTGTCACTAGATAGGCTTAACTGTCAACTTTCCCATGGCTGCGACCTTCTCAGCCCGAGCTACACTCAAGAGTACACGATCAATGAAACCCTATGGGGAAAATCAAACTCCGACATGGTACAAGTTGCAAGATCACCCAGCTAGCCTATGATGGGCTGTCACTAGATAGGCTTAACTGTCAACTTTCCCATGGCTGCGTCATTCTCAGCCCGATCTACACTCAATAGTACACGATCAATGAAGCGCTAAGGGGAAAGTAGAAATCCTGCTTGATACAAGTTGCCGAGTAAGCGATCAATGAAACCCTATGGTGAAAATCAAACTCCGGCATGATACAAGTTGCAAGATCACCCAGCTAGCCTATGATGGGTTGTCACTAGATAGGCTTAACTGTCAACTTAACCATGGCTGCGACCTTCTCAGCCCGTGCTACACTCAAGAGTACACGATCAATGAAACCCTATGGGGAAAATCAAACTCCGACATGGTACAAGTTGCAAGCTCACCCAGCTAGCCTATGATGGGCTGTCACTAGATAGGCTTAACTGTCAACTTTCCCATGGCTGCGACCTTCTCAGCCCGAGCTACACTCAAGAGTACACGATCAATGAAACCCTATGGGGAAAATCAAACTCCGACATGGTACAAGTTGCAAGATCACCCAGCTAGCCTATGATGGGCTGTCACTAGATAGGCTTAACTGTCAACTTTCCCATGGCTGCGACCTTCTCAGCCCGAGTTACACTCAAGAGTACACGATCAATGAAACCCTATGGGGAAAATCAAACTCCGACATGGTAGAAGTTGCAAGCTCACCCAGCTAGCCTATGATGGGCTGTCACTAGATAGGCTTAACTGTCAACTTTCCCATGGCTGCGTCATTCTCAGCCCGAGCTACACTCAAGAGTACACGAACAATGAAGCGCTAAGGGGAAAGTAGAAATCCTGCTTCATACAAGTTGCCGAGTAAGCGATCAATGAAACCCTATGGTGAAAATCAAACTCCGGCATGATACAAGTTGCAAGATCACCCAGCTAGCCTATGATGGGTTGTCACTAGATAGGCTTAACTGTCAACTTTCACATGGCTGCGACCTTCTCAGCCCGAGCTACACTCAAGAGTACACGATCAATGAAACCCTATGGGGAAAATCAAACTCCGACATGGTACAAGTTGCAAGATCACCCAGCTAGCCTATGATGGGCTGTCACTAGATAGGCTTAACTGTCAACTTTCCCATGGCTGCGTCATTCTCAGCCCGATCTACACTCAAGAGTACACGATCAATGAAGCGCTAAGGGGAAAGTAGAAATCCTGCTTGATACAAGTTGCCGAGTAAGCGATCAATGAAACCCTATGGTGAAAATCAAACTCCGGCATGATACAAGTTGCAAGCTCACCCAGCTAGCCTATGATGGGTTGTCACTAGATAGGCTTAACTGTCAACTTTCCCAAGGCTGCGACCTTCTCAGCCCGAGCTACACTCAAGAGTACACGATCAATGAAACCCTATGGGGAAAATCAAACTCCGACATGGTAGAAGTTGCAAGCTCACCCAGCTAGCCTATGATGGGCTGTCACTAGATAGGCTTAACTGTCAACTTTCCCATGGCTGCGTCATTCTCAGCCCGAGCCACACTCAAGAGTACACGATCAATGAAGCGCTAAGGGGAAAGTAGAAATCCTGCTTCATACAAGTTGCCGAGTAAGCAATCAATGAAACCCTATGGTGAAAATCAAACTCCGGCATGATACAAGTTGCAAGATCACCCAGCTAGCCTATGATGGGCTGTCACTAGATAGGCTTAACTGTCAACTTTCACATGGCTGCTACCTTCTCAGCCCGAGCTACACTCAAGAGTACACGATCAATGAAACCCTATGGGGAAAATCAAACTCCGACATGGTACAAGTTGCAAGATCACCCAGCTAGCCTATGATGGGCTGTCACTAGATAGGCTTAACTGTCAACTTTCCCATGGCTGCGTCATTCTCAGCCCGATCTACACTCAAGAGTACACGATCAATGAAGCGCTAAGGGGAAAGTAGAAATCCTGCTTGATACAAGTTGCCGAGTAAGCGATCAATGAAACCCTATGGTGAAAATCAAACTCCGGCATGATACAAGTTGCAAGATCACCCAGCTAGCCTATGATGGGTTGTCACTAGATAGGCTTAACTGTCAACTTTCCCATGGCTGCGACCTTCTCAGCCCGAGCTACACTCAAGAGTACACGATCAATGAAACCCTATGGGGAAAATCAAACTCCGACATGGTAGAAGTTGCAAGCTCACCCAGCTAGCCTATGATGGGCTGTCACTAGATAGGCTTAACTGTCAACTTTCCCATGGCTGCGTCATTCTCAGCCCGAGCTACACTCAAGAGTACACGATCAATGAAGCGCTAAGGGGAAAGTAGAAATCCTGCTTCATACAAGTTGCCGAGTAAGCGATCAATGAAACCCTATGGTGAAAATCAAACTCGGGCATGATACAAGTTGCAAGATCACCCAGCTAGCCTATGATAGGTTGTCACTAGATAGGCTTAACTGTCAACTTTCCCATGGCTGCGACCTTCTCAGCCCGAGCTACACTCAAGAGTACACGATCAATGAAACCCTATGGGGAAAATCAAACTCCGACATGGTAGAAGTTGCAAGCTCACCCAGCTAGCCTATGATGGGCTGTCACTAGATAGGCTTAACTGTCAACTTTCCCATGGCTGCGTCATTCTCAGCCCGAGCTACACTCAAGAGTACACGATCAATGAAGCGCTAAGGGGAAAGTAGAAATCCTGCTTCATACAAGTTGCCGAGTAAGCAGTCAATGAAACCCTATGGTGAAAATCAAACTCCGGCATGATACAAGTTGCAAGATCACCCAGCTAGCCTATGATGGGTTGTCACTAGATAGGCTTAACTGTCAACTTTCACATGGCTGCGACCTTCTCAGCCCGAGCTACACTCAAGAGTACACGATCAATGAAACCCTATGGGGAAAATCAAACTCCGACATGGTACAAGTTGCAAGATCACCCAGCTAGTCTATGATGGGCTGTCACTAGATAGGCTTAACTGTCAACTTTCCCATGGCTGCGTCATTCTCAGCCCGATCTACACTCAAGAGTACACGATCAATGAAGCGCTAAGGGGAAAGTAGAAATCCTGCTTGATACAAGTTGCCGAGTAAGCGATCAATGAAACCCTATGGTGAAAATCAAACTCCGGCATGATACAAGTTGCAAGATCACCCAGCTAGCCTATGATGGGTTGTCACTAGATAGGCTTAACTGTCAACTTTCCCATGGCTGCGACCTTCTCAGCCCGAGCTACACTCAAGAGTACACGATCAATGAAACCCTATGGGGAAAATCAAACTCCGACATTGTAGAAGTTGCAAGCTCACCCAGCTAGCCTATGATGGGCTGTCACTAGATAGGCTTAACTGTCAACTTTCCCATGGCTGCGTCATTCTCAGCCCGATCTACACTCAAGAGTACACGATCAATGAAGCGCTAAGGGGAAAGTAGAAATCCTGCTTGATACAAGTTGCCGGGTAAGCGATCAATGAAACCCTATGGTGAAAATCAATCTCCGGCATGATACAAGTTGCAAGATCACCCAGCTAGCCTATGATGGGTTGTCACTAGATAGGCTTAACTGTTAACTTTCCCATGGCTGCGACCTTCTCAGCCCGAGCTACACTCAAGAGTACACGATCAATGAAACCCTATGGGGAAAATCAAACTCCGACATGGTACAAGTTGCAAGCTCACCCAGCTAGCCTATGATGGGCTGTCACTAGATAGGCTTAACTGTCAACTTTCCCATGGCTGCGTCATTCTCAGCCCGAGCTACACTCAAGAGTACACGATCAATGAAGCGCTAAGGGGAAAGTAGAAATCCTGCTTCATACAAGTTGCCGAGTAAGCGATCAATGAAACCCTATGGTGAAAATCAAACTCCGGCATGATACAAGTTGCAAGATCACCCAGCTAGTCTATGATGGGTTGTCACTAGATAGGCTTAACTGTCAACTTTCCCATGGCTGCGACCTTCTCAGCCCGAGCTACACTCAAGAGTACACGATCAATGAAAACCTATGGGGAAAATCAAACTCCGACATGGTACAAGTTGCAAGCTCACCCAGCTAGCCTATGATGGGCTGTCACTAGATAGGCTTAACTGTCAACTTTCCCATGGCTGCGACCTTCTCAGCCCGAGCTACACTCAAGAGTACACGATCAATGAAACCCTATGGGGAAAATCAAACTTCGACATGGTACAAGTTGCAAGATCACCCAGCTAGCCTATGATGGGCTGTCACTAGATAGGCTTAACTGTCAACTTTCCCATGGCTGCGTCATTCTCAGCCCGATCTACACTCAATAGTACACGATCAATGAAGCGCTAAGGGGAAAGTAGAAATCCTGCTTGATACAAGTTGCCGAGTAAGCGATCAATGAAACCCTATGGTGAAAATCAAACTCCGGCATGATACAAGTTGCAAGATCACCCAGCTAGCCTATGATGGGTTGTCACTAGATAGGCTTAACTGTCAACTTTCCCATGGCTGCGACCTTCTCAGCCCGTGCTACACTCAAGAGTACACGATCAATGAAACCCTATGGGGAAAATCAAACTCCGACATGGTACAAGCTGCAAGCTCACCCAGCTAGCCTATGATGGGCTCTCACTAGATAGGCTTAACTGTCAACTTTCCCATGGCTGCGACCTTCTCAGCCCGAGTTACACTCAAGAGTACACGATCAATGAAACCCTATGGGGAAAATCAAACTCCGACATGGTAGAAGTTGCAAGCTCACCCAGCTAGCCTATGATGGGCTGTCACTAGATAGGCTTAACTGTCAACTTTCCCATGGCTGCGACCTTCTCAGCCCGAGTTACACTCAAGAGTACACGATCAATGAAACCCTATGGCAAAATCAAACTCCGACATGGTAGAAGTTGCAAGCTCACCCAACTAGCCTATGATGGGCTGTCACTAGATAGGCTTAACTGTCAACTTTCCCATGGCTGCGTCATTCTCAGCCCGAGCTACACTCAAGAGTACACGATCAATGAAGCGCTAAGGGGAAAGTAGAAATCCTGCTTCATACAAGTTTCCGAGTAAGCGATCAATGAAACCCTATGGTGAAAATCAAACTCGGGCATGATACAAGTTGCAAGATCACCCAGCTAGCCTATGATGGGTTGTCACTAGATAGGCTTAACTGTCAACTTTCCCATGGCTGCGACCTTCTCAGCCCGAGCTACACTCAAGAGTACACGATCAATGAAACCCTATGGGGAAAATCAAACTCCGACATGGTAGAAGTTGCAAGCTCACCCAGCTAGCCTATGATGGGCTGTCACTAGATAGGCTTAACTGTCAACTTTCCCATGGCTGCGTCATTCTCAGCCCGAGCTACACTCAAGAGTACACGATCAATGAAACCCTATGGGGAAAATCAAACTTCGACATGGTACAAGTTGCAAGATCACCCAGCTAGCCTATGATGGGCTGTCACTAGATAGGCTTAACTGTCAACTTTCCCATGGCTGCGTCATTCTCAGCCCGATCTACACTCAATAGTACACGATCAATGAAGCGCTAAGGGGAAAGTAGAAATCCTGCTTGATACAAGTTGCCGAGTAAGCGATCAATGAAACCCTATGGTGAAAATCAAACTCCGGCATGATACAAGTTGCAAGATCACCCAGCTAGCCTATGATGGGTTGTCACTAGATAGGCTTAACTGTCAACTTTCCCATGGCTGCGACCTTCTCAGCCCGTGCTACACTCAAGAGTACACGATCAATGAAACCCTATGGGGAAAATCAAACTCCGACATGGTACAAGCTGCAAGCTCACCCAGCTAGCCTATGATGGGCTCTCACTAGATAGGCTTAACTGTCAACTTTCCCATGGCTGCGACCTTCTCAGCCCGAGTTACACTCAAGAGTACACGATCAATGAAACCCTATGGGGAAAATCAAACTCCGACATGGTAGAAGTTGCAAGCTCACCCAGCTAGCCTATGATGGGCTGTCACTAGATAGGCTTAACTGTCAACTTTCCCATGGCTGCGACCTTCTCAGCCCGAGTTACACTCAAGAGTACACGATCAATGAAACCCTATGGCAAAATCAAACTCCGACATGGTAGAAGTTGCAAGCTCACCCAACTAGCCTATGATGGGCTGTCACTAGATAGGCTTAACTGTCAACTTTCCCATGGCTGCGTCATTCTCAGCCCGAGCTACACTCAAGAGTACACGATCAATGAAGCGCTAAGGGGAAAGTAGAAATCCTGCTTCATACAAGTTTCCGAGTAAGCGATCAATGAAACCCTATGGTGAAAATCAAACTCGGGCATGATACAAGTTGCAAGATCACCCAGCTAGCCTATGATGGGTTGTCACTAGATAGGCTTAACTGTCAACTTTCCCATGGCTGCGACCTTCTCAGCCCGAGCTACACTCAAGAGTACACGATCAATGAAACCCTATGGGGAAAATCAAACTCCGACATGGTAGAAGTTGCAAGCTCACCCAGCTAGCCTATGATGGGCTGTCACTAGATAGGCTTAACTGTCAACTTTCCCATGGCTGCGTCATTCTCAGCCCGAGCTACACTCAAGAGTACACGATCAATGAAGCGCTAAGGGGAAAGTAGAAATCCTGCTTCATACAAGTTGCCGAGTAAGCGATCAATGAAACCCTATGGTGAAAATCAAACTCCGGCATGATACAAGTTGCAAGATCACCCAGCTAGCCTATGATGGGTTGTCACTAGATAGGCTTAACTGTCAACTTTCCCATGGCTGCGACCTTCTCAGCTCGAGCTACACTCAAGAGTACACGATCAATGAAACCCTATGGGGAAAATCAAACTCCGACATGGTAGAAGTTGCAAGCTCACCCAGCTAGCCTATGATGGGCTGTCACTAGATAGGCTTAACTGTCAACTTTCCCATGGCTGCGTCATTCTCAGCCCGAGCTACACTCAAGAGTACACGATCAATGAAGCGCTAAGGGGAAAGTAGAAATCCTGCTTCATACAAGTTGCCGAGTAAGCAATCAATGAAACCCTATGGTGAAAATCAAACTCCGGCATGATACAAGTTGCAAGATCACCCAGCTAGCCTATGATGGGTTGTCACTAGATAGGCTTAACTGTCAACTTTCCCATGGCTGCGTCCTTCTCAGCCCGAGCTACACTCAAGAGTACACGATCAATGAAACCCTATGGGGAAAATCAAACTCCGACATGGTAGAAGTTGCAAGCTCACCCAGCTAGCCTATGATGGGCTGTCACTAGATAGGCTTAACTGTCAACTTTCCCATGGCTGCGTCATTCTCAGCCCGAGCTACACTCAAGAGTACACGATCAATGAAGCGCTAAGGGGAAAGCAGAAATCCTGCTTCATACAAGTTGCCGAGTAAGCGATCAATGAAACCCTATGGTGAAAATCAAACTCCGGCATGATACAAGTTGCAAGATCACCCAGCTAGCCTATGATGGGTTGTCACTAGATAGGCTTAACTGTCAACTTTCCCATGGCTGCGACCTTCTCAGCCCGAGCTACACTCAAGAGTACACGATCAATGAAACCCTATGGGGAAAATCAAACTCCGACATGGTAGAAGTTGCAAGCTCACCCAGCTAGCATATGATGGGCTGTCACTAGATAGGCTTAACTGTCAACTTTCCCATGGCTGCGTCATTCTCAGCCCGAGCTACACTCAAGAGTACACGATCAATGAAGCGCTAAGGGGAAAGTAGAAATCCTGCTTCATACAAGTTGCCGAGTAAGCAGTCAATGAAACCCTATGGTGAAAATCAAACTCCGGCATGATACAAGTTGCAAGATCACCCAGCTAGCCTATGATGGGTTGTCACTAGATAGGCTTAACTGTCAACTTTCACATGGCTGCGACCTTCTCAGCCCGAGCTACACTCAAGAGTACACGATCAATGAAACCCTATGGGGAAAATCAAACTCCGACATGGTACAAGTTGCAAGCTCACCCAGCTAGCCTATGATGGGCTGTCACTAGATAGGCTTAACTGTCAACTTTCCCATGGCTGCGTCATTCTCAGCCCGAGCTACACTCAAGAGTACACGATCAATGAAGCGCTAAGGGGAAAGTAGAAATCCTGCTTCATACAAGTTGCCGAGTAAGCGATCAATGAAACCCTATGGTGAAAATCAAACTCCGGCATGATACAAGTTGCAAGATCACCCAGCTAGTCTATGATGGGTTGTCACTAGATAGGCTTAACTGTCAACTTTCCCATGGCTGCGACCTTCTCAGCCCGAGCTACACTCAAGAGTACACGATCAATGAAAACCTATGGGGAAAATCAAACTCCGACATGGTACAAGTTGCAAGCTCACCCAGCTAGCCTATGATGGGCTGTCACTAGATAGGCTTAACTGTCAACTTTCCCATGGCTGCGACCTTCTCAGCCCGAGCTACACTCAAGAGTACACGATCAATGAAACCCTATGGGGAAAATCAAACTTCGACATGGTACAAGTTGCAAGATCACCCAGCTAGCCTATGATGGGCTGTCACTAGATAGGCTTAACTGTCAACTTTCCCATGGCTGCGTCATTCTCAGCCCGATCTACACTCAATAGTACACGATCAATGAAGCGCTAAGGGGAAAGTAGAAATCCTGCTTGATACAAGTTGCCGAGTAAGCGATCAATGAAACCCTATGGTGAAAATCAAACTCCGGCATGATACAAGTTGCAAGATCACCCAGCTAGCCTATGATGGGTTGTCACTAGATAGGCTTAACTGTCAACTTTCCCATGGCTGCGACCTTCTCAGCCCGTGCTACACTCAAGAGTACACGATCAATGAAACCCTATGGGGAAAATCAAACTCCGACATGGTACAAGCTGCAAGCTCACCCAGCTAGCCTATGATGGGCTGTCACTAGATAGGCTTAACTGTCAACTTTCCCATGGCTGCGACCTTCTCAGCCCGAGTTACACTCAAGAGTACACGATCAATGAAACCCTATGGGGAAAATCAAACTCCGACATGGTAGAAGTTGCAAGCTCACCCAGCTAGCCTATGATGGGCTGTCACTAGATAGGCTTAACTGTCAACTTTCCCATGGCTGCGACCTTCTCAGCCCGAGTTACACTCAAGAGTACACGATCAATGAAACCCTATGGCAAAATCAAACTCCGACATGGTAGAAGTTGCAAGCTCACCCAACTAGCCTATGATGGGCTGTCACTAGATAGGCTTAACTGTCAACTTTCCCATGGCTGCGTCATTCTCAGCCCGAGCTACACTCAAGAGTACACGATCAATGAAGCGCTAAGGGGAAAGTAGAAATCCTGCTTCATACAAGTTTCCGAGTAAGCGATCAATGAAACCCTATGGTGAAAATCAAACTCGGGCATGATACAAGTTGCAAGATCACCCAGCTAGCCTATGATGGGTTGTCACTAGATAGGCTTAACTGTCAACTTTCCCATGGCTGCGACCTTCTCAGCCCGAGCTACACTCAAGAGTACACGATCAATGAAACCCTATGGGGAAAATCAAACTCCGACATGGTAGAAGTTGCAAGCTCACCCAGCTAGCCTATGATGGGCTGTCACTAGATAGGCTTAACTGTCAACTTTCCCATGGCTGCGTCATTCTCAGCCCGAGCTACACTCAAGAGTACACGATCAATGAAGCGCTAAGGGGAAAGTAGAAATCCTGCTTCATACAAGTTGCCGAGTAAGCAATCAATGAAACCCTATGGTGAAAATCAAACTCCGGCATGATACAAGTTGCAAGATCACCCAGCTAGCCTATGATGGGTTGTCACTAGATAGGCTTAACTGTCAACTTTCCCATGGCTGCGACCTTCTCAGCCCGAGCTACACTCAAGAGTACACGATCAATGAAACCCTATGGGGAAAATCAAACTCCGACATGGTAGAAGTTGCAAGCTCACCCAGCTAGCCTATGATGGGCTGTCACTAGATAGGCTTAACTGTCAACTTTCCCATGGCTGCGTCATTCTCAGCCCGAGCTACACTCAAGAGTACACGATCAATGAAGCGCTAAGGGGAAAGCAGAAATCCTGCTTCATACAAGTTGCCGAGTAAGCGATCAATGAAACCCTATGGTGAAAATCAAACTCCGGCATGATACAAGTTGCAAGATCACCCAGCTAGCCTATGATGGGTTGTCACTAGATAGGCTTAACTGTCAACTTTCCCATGGCTGCGACCTTCTCAGCCCGAGCTACACTCAAGAGTACACGATCAATGAAAACCTATGGGGAAAATCAAACTCCGACATGGTACAAGTTGCAAGCTCACCCAGCTAGCCTATGATGGGCTGTCACTAGATAGGCTTAACTGTTAACTTTCCCATGGCTGCGTCATTCTCAGCCCGATCTACACTCAATAGTACACGATCAATGAAGCGCTAAGGGGAAAGTAGAAATCCTGCTTGATACAAGTTGCCGAGTAAGCGATCAATGAAACCCTATGGTGAAAATCAAACTCCGGCATGATACAAGTTGCAAGATCACCCAGCTAGCCTATGATGGGTTGTCACTAGATAGGCTTAACTGTCAACTTTCCCATGGCTGCGACCTTCTCAGCCCGTGCTACACTCAAGAGTACACGATCAATGAAACCCTATGGGGAAAATCAAACTCCGACATGGTACAAGTTGCAAGATCACCCAGCTAGCCTATGATGGGCTGTCACTAGATAGGCTTAACTGTCAACTTTCCCATGGCTGCGTCATTCTCAGCCCGATCTACACTCAAGAGTACACGATCAATGAAGCGCTAAGGGGAAAGTAGAAATCATGCTTGATACAAGGTGCCGAGTAAGCGATCAATGAAACCCTATGGTGAAAATCAATCTCCGGCATGATACAAGTTGCAAGATCACCCAGCTAGCCTATGATGGGTTGTCACTAGATAGGCTTAACTGTCAACTTTCCCATGGCTGCGACCTTCTCAGCCCGAGCTACACTCAAGAGTACACGATCAATGAAAACCTATGGGGAAAATCAAACTCCGACATGGTACAAGTTGCAAGCTCACCCAGCTAGCCTATGATGGGTTGTCACTAGATAGGCTTAACTGTCAACTTTCCCATGGCTGCGACCTTCTCAGCCCGAGCTACACTCAAGAGTACACGATCAATGAAAACCTATGGGGAAAATCAAACTCCGACATGGTACAAGTTGCAAGCTCACCCAGCTAGCCTATGATGGACTGTCACTAGATAGGCTTAACTGTCAACTTTTCCATGGCTGCGACCTTCTCAGCCCGAGCTACACTCAAGAGTACACGATCAATGAAACCCTATGGGGAAAATCAAACTCCGACATGGTACAAGTTGCAAGATCACCCAGCTAGCCTATGATGGGCTGTCACTAGATAGGCTTAACTGTCAACTTTCCCATGGCTGCGTCATTCTCAGCCCGATCTACACTCAATAGTACACGATCAATGAAGCGCTAAGGGGAAAGTAGAAATCCTGCTTGATACAAGTTGCCGAGTAAGCGATCAATGAAACCCTATGGTGAAAATCAAACTCCGGCATGATACAAGTTGCAAGATCACCCAGCTAGCCTATGATGGGTTGTCACTAGATAGGCTTAACTGTCAACTTTCCCATGGCTGCGACCTTCTCAGCCCGTGCTACACTCAAGAGTACACGATCAATGAAACCCTATGGGGAAAATCAAACTCCGACATGGTACAAGTTGCAAGCTCACCCAGCTAGCCTATGATGGGCTGTCACTAGATAGGCTTAACTGTCAACTTTCCCATGGCTGCGACCTTCTCAGCCCGAGCTACACTCAAGAGTACACGATCAATGAAACCCTATGGGGAAAATCAAACTCCGACATGGTACAAGTTGCAAGATCACCCAGCTAGCCTATGATGGGCTGTCACTAGATAGGCTTAACTGTCAACTTTCCCATGGCTGCGACCTTCTCAGCCCGAGTTACACTCAAGAGTACACGATCAATGAAACCCTATGGGGAAAATCAAACTCCGACATGGTAGAAGTTGCAAGCTCACCCAGCTAGCCTATGATGGGCTGTCACTAGATAGGCTTAACTGTCAACTTTCCCATGGCTGCGTCATTCTCAGCCCGAGCTACACTCAAGAGTACACGAACAATGAAGCGCTAAGGGGAAAGTAGAAATCCTGCTTCATACAAGTTGCCGAGTAAGCGATCAATGAAACCCTATGGTGAAAATCAAACTCCGGCATGATACAAGTTGCAAGATCACCCAGCTAGCCTATGATGGGTTGTCACTAGATAGGCTTAACTGTCAACTTTCACATGGCTGCGACCTTCTCAGCCCGAGCTACACTCAAGAGTACACGATCAATGAAACCCTATGGGGAAAATCAAACTCCGACATGGTACAAGTTGCAAGATCACCCAGCTAGCCTATGATGGGCTGTCACTAGATAGGCTTAACTGTCAACTTTCCCATGGCTGCGTCATTCTCAGCCCGATCTACACTCAAGAGTACACGATCAATGAAGCGCTAAGGGGAAAGTAGAAATCCTGCTTGATACAAGTTGCCGAGTAAGCGATCAATGAAACCCTATGGTGAAAATCAAACTCCGGCATGATACAAGTTGCAAGCTCACCCAGCTAGCCTATGATGGGTTGTCACTAGATAGGCTTAACTGTCAACTTTCCCAAGGCTGCGACCTTCTCAGCCCGAGCTACACTCAAGAGTACACGATCAATGAAACCCTATGGGGAAAATCAAACTCCGACATGGTAGAAGTTGCAAGCTCACCCAGCTAGCCTATGATGGGCTGTCACTAGATAGGCTTAACTGTCAACTTTCCCATGGCTGCGTCATTCTCAGCCCGAGCCACACTCAAGAGTACACGATCAATGAAGCGCTAAGGGGAAAGTAGAAATCCTGCTTCATACAAGTTGCCGAGTAAGCAATCAATGAAACCCTATGGTGAAAATCAAACTCCGGCATGATACAAGTTGCAAGATCACCCAGCTAGCCTATGATGGGCTGTCACTAGATAGGCTTAACTGTCAACTTTCACATGGCTGCTACCTTCTCAGCCCGAGCTACACTCAAGAGTACACGATCAATGAAACCCTATGGGGAAAATCAAACTCCGACATGGTACAAGTTGCAAGATCACCCAGCTAGCCTATGATGGGCTGTCACTAGATAGGCTTAACTGTCAACTTTCCCATGGCTGCGTCATTCTCAGCCCGATCTACACTCAAGAGTACACGATCAATGAAGCGCTAAGGGGAAAGTAGAAATCCTGCTTGATACAAGTTGCCGAGTAAGCGATCAATGAAACCCTATGGTGAAAATCAAACTCCGGCATGATACAAGTTGCAAGATCACCCAGCTAGCCTATGATGGGTTGTCACTAGATAGGCTTAACTGTCAACTTTCCCATGGCTGCGACCTTCTCAGCCCGAGCTACACTCAAGAGTACACGATCAATGAAACCCTATGGGGAAAATCAAACTCCGACATGGTAGAAGTTGCAAGCTCACCCAGCTAGCCTATGATGGGCTGTCACTAGATAGGCTTAACTGTCAACTTTCCCATGGCTGCGTCATTCTCAGCCCGAGCTACACTCAAGAGTACACGATCAATGAAGCGCTAAGGGGAAAGTAGAAATCCTGCTTCATACAAGTTGCCGAGTAAGCGATCAATGAAACCCTATGGTGAAAATCAAACTCGGGCATGATACAAGTTGCAAGATCACCCAGCTAGCCTATGATGGGTTGTCACTAGATAGGCTTAACTGTCAACTTTCCCATGGCTGCGACCTTCTCAGCCCGAGCTACACTCAAGAGTACACGATCAATGAAACCCTATGGGGAAAATCAAACTCCGACATGGTAGAAGTTGCAAGCTCACCCAGCTAGCCTATGATGGGCTGTCACTAGATAGGCTTAACTGTCAACTTTCCCATGGCTGCGTCATTCTCAGCCCGAGCTACACTCAAGAGTACACTATCAATGAAGCGCTAAGGGGAAAGTAGAAATCCTGCTTCATACAAGTTGCCGAGTAAGCAGTCAATGAAACCCTATGGTGAAAATCAAACTCCGGCATGATACAAGTTGCAAGATCACCCAGCTAGCCTATGATGGGTTGTCACTAGATAGGCTTAACTGTCAACTTTCACATGGCTGCGACCTTCTCAGCCCGAGCTACACTCAAGAGTACACGATCAATGAAACCCTATGGGGAAAATCAAACTCCGACATGGTACAAGTTGCAAGATCACCCAGCTAGTCTATGATGGGCTGTCACTAGATAGGCTTAACTGTCAACTTTCCCATGGCTGCGTCATTCTCAGCCCGATCTACACTCAAGAGTACACGATCAATGAAGCGCTAAGGGGAAAGTAGAAATCCTGCTTGATACAAGTTGCCGAGTAAGCGATCAATGAAACCCTATGGTGAAAATCAAACTCCGGCATGATACAAGTTGCAAGATCACCCAGCTAGCCTATGATGGGTTGTCACTAGATAGGCTTAACTGTCAACTTTCCCATGGCTGCGACCTTCTCAGCCCGAGCTACACTCAAGAGTACACGATCAATGAAACCCTATGGGGAAAATCAAACTCCGACATTGTAGAAGTTGCAAGCTCACCCAGCTAGCCTATGATGGGCTGTCACTAGATAGGCTTAACTGTCAACTTTCCCATGGCTGCGTCATTCTCAGCCCGATCTACACTCAAGAGTACACGATCAATGAAGCGCTAAGGGGAAAGTAGAAATCCTGCTTGATACAAGTTGCCGGGTAAGCGATCAATGAAACCCTATGGTGAAAATCAATCTCCGGCATGATACAAGTTGCAAGATCACCCAGCTAGCCTATGATGGGTTGTCACTAGATAGGCTTAACTGTTAACTTTCCCATGGCTGCGACCTTCTCAGCCCGAGCTACACCCAAGAGTACACGATCAATGAAACCCTATGGGGAAAATCAAACTCCGACATGGTACAAGTTGCAAGCTCACCCAGCTAGCCTATGATGGGCTGTCACTAGATAGGCTTAACTGTCAACTTTCCCATGGCTGCGTCATTCTCAGCCCGAGCTACACTCAAGAGTACACGATCAATGAAGCGCTAAGGGGAAAGTAGAAATCCTGCTTCATACAAGTTGCCGAGTAAGCGATCAATGAAACCCTATGGTGAAAATCAAACTCCGGCATGATACAAGTTGCAAGATCACCCAGCTAGTCTATGATGGGTTGTCACTAGATAGGCTTAACTGTCAACTTTCCCATGGCTGCGACCTTCTCAGCCCGAGCTACACTCAAGAGTACACGATCAATGAAAACCTATGGGGAAAATCAAACTCCGACATGGTACAAGTTGCAAGCTCACCCAGCTAGCCTATGATGGGCTGTCACTAGATAGGCTTAACTGTCAACTTTCCCATGGCTGCGACCTTCTCAGCCCGAGCTACACTCAAGAGTACACGATCAATGAAACCCTATGGGGAAAATCAAACTTCGACATGGTACAAGTTGCAAGATCACCCAGCTAGCCTATGATGGGCTGTCACTAGATAGGCTTAACTGTCAACTTTCCCATGGCTGCGTCATTCTCAGCCCGATCTACACTCAATAGTACACGATCAATGAAGCGCTAAGGGGAAAGTAGAAATCCTGCTTGATACAAGTTGCCGAGTAAGCGATCAATGAAACCCTATGGTGAAAATCAAACTCCGGCATGATACAAGTTGCAAGATCACCCAGCTAGCCTATGATGGGTTGTCACTAGATAGGCTTAACTGTCAACTTTCCCATGGCTGCGACCTTCTCAGCCCGTGCTACACTCAAGAGTACACGATCAATGAAACCCTATGGGGAAAATCAAACTCCGACATGGTACAAGCTGCAAGCTCACCCAGCTAGCCTATGATGGGCTCTCACTAGATAGGCTTAACTGTCAACTTTCCCATGGCTGCGACCTTCTCAGCCCGAGTTACACTCAAGAGTACACGATCAATGAAACCCTATGGGGAAAATCAAACTCCGACATGGTAGAAGTTGCAAGCTCACCCAGCTAGCCTATGATGGGCTGTCACTAGATAGGCTTAACTGTCAACTTTCCCATGGCTGCGACCTTCTCAGCCCGAGTTACACTCAAGAGTACACGATCAATGAAACCCTATGGCAAAATCAAACTCCGACATGGTAGAAGTTGCAAGCTCACCCAACTAGCCTATGATGGGCTGTCACTAGATAGGCTTAACTGTCAACTTTCCCATGGCTGCGTCATTCTCAGCCCGAGCTACACTCAAGAGTACACGATCAATGAAGCGCTAAGGGGAAAGTAGAAATCCTGCTTCATACAAGTTTCCGAGTAAGCGATCAATGAAACCCTATGGTGAAAATCAAACTCGGGCATGATACAAGTTGCAAGATCACCCAGCTAGCCTATGATGGGTTGTCACTAGATAGGCTTAACTGTCAACTTTCCCATGGCTGCGACCTTCTCAGCCCGAGCTACACTCAAGAGTACACGATCAATGAAACCCTATGGGGAAAATCAAACTCCGACATGGTAGAAGTTGCAAGCTCACCCAGCTAGCCTATGATGGGCTGTCACTAGATAGGCTTAACTGTCAACTTTCCCATGGCTGCGTCATTCTCAGCCCGAGCTACACTCAAGAGTACACGATCAATGAAGCGCTAAGGGGAAAGTAGAAATCCTGCTTCATACAAGTTGCCGAGTAAGCGATCAATGAAACCCTATGGTGAAAATCAAACTCCGGCATGATACAAGTTGCAAGATCACCCAGCTAGCCTATGATGGGTTGTCACTAGATAGGCTTAACTGTCAACTTTCCCATGGCTGCGACCTTCTCAGCTCGAGCTACACTCAAGAGTACACGATCAATGAAACCCTATGGGGAAAATCAAACTCCGACATGGTAGAAGTTGCAAGCTCACCCAGCTAGCCTATGATGGGCTGTCACTAGATAGGCTTAACTGTCAACTTTCCCATGGCTGCGTCATTCTCAGCCCGAGCTACACTCAAGAGTACACGATCAATGAAGCGCTAAGGGGAAAGTAGAAATCCTGCTTCATACAAGTTGCCGAGTAAGCAATCAATGAAACCCTATGGTGAAAATCAAACTCCGGCATGATACAAGTTGCAAGATCACCCAGCTAGCCTATGATGGGTTGTCACTAGATAGGCTTAACTGTCAACTTTCCCATGGCTGCGACCTTCTCAGCCCGAGCTACACTCAAGAGTACACGATCAATGAAACCCTATGGGGAAAATCAAACTCCGACATGGTAGAAGTTGCAAGCTCACCCAGCTAGCCTATGATGGGCTGTCACTAGATAGGCTTAACTGTCAACTTTCCCATGGCTGCGTCATTCTCAGCCCGAGCTACACTCAAGAGTACACGATCAATGAAGCGCTAAGGGGAAAGCAGAAATCCTGCTTCATACAAGTTGCCGAGTAAGCGATCAATGAAACCCTATGGTGAAAATCAAACTCCGGCATGATACAAGTTGCAAGATCACCCAGCTAGCCTATGATGGGTTGTCACTAGATAGGCTTAACTGTCAACTTTCCCATGGCTGCGACCTTCTCAGCCCGAGCTACACTCAAGAGTACACGATCAATGAAACCCTATGGGGAAAATCAAACTCCGACATGGTAGAAGTTGCAAGCTCACCCAGCTAGCATATGATGGGCTGTCACTAGATAGGCTTAACTGTCAACTTTCCCATGGCTGCGTCATTCTCAGCCCGAGCTACACTCAAGAGTACACGATCAATGAAGCGCTAAGGGGAAAGTAGAAATCCTGCTTCATACAAGTTGCCGAGTAAGCAGTCAATGAAACCCTATGGTGAAAATCAAACTCCGGCATGATACAAGTTGCAAGATCACCCAGCTAGCCTATGATGGGTTGTCACTAGATAGGCTTAACTGTCAACTTTCACATGGCTGCGACCTTCTCAGCCCGAGCTACACTCAAGAGTACACGATCAATGAAACCCTATGGGGAAAATCAAACTCCGACATGGTACAAGTTGCAAGCTCACCCAGCTAGCCTATGATGGGCTGTCACTAGATAGGCTTAACTGTCAACTTTCCCATGGCTGCGTCATTCTCAGCCCGAGCTACACTCAAGAGTACACGATCAATGAAGCGCTAAGGGGAAAGTAGAAATCCTGCTTCATACAAGTTGCCGAGTAAGCGATCAATGAAACCCTATGGTGAAAATCAAACTCCGGCATGATACAAGTTGCAAGATCACCCAGCTAGTCTATGATGGGTTGTCACTAGATAGGCTTAACTGTCAACTTTCCCATGGCTGCGACCTTCTCAGCCCGAGCTACACTCAAGAGTACACGATCAATGAAAACCTATGGGGAAAATCAAACTCCGACATGGTACAAGTTGCAAGCTCACCCAGCTAGCCTATGATGGGCTGTCACTAGATAGGCTTAACTGTCAACTTTCCCATGGCTGCGACCTTCTCAGCCCGAGCTACACTCAAGAGTACACGATCAATGAAACCCTATGGGGAAAATCAAACTTCGACATGGTACAAGTTGCAAGATCACCCAGCTAGCCTATGATGGGCTGTCACTAGATAGGCTTAACTGTCAACTTTCCCATGGCTGCGTCATTCTCAGCCCGATCTACACTCAATAGTACACGATCAATGAAGCGCTAAGGGGAAAGTAGAAATCCTGCTTGATACAAGTTGCCGAGTAAGCGATCAATGAAACCCTATGGTGAAAATCAAACTCCGGCATGATACAAGTTGCAAGATCACCCAGCTAGCCTATGATGGGTTGTCACTAGATAGGCTTAACTGTCAACTTTCCCATGGCTGCGACCTTCTCAGCCCGTGCTACACTCAAGAGTACACGATCAATGAAACCCTATGGGGAAAATCAAACTCCGACATGGTACAAGCTGCAAGCTCACCCAGCTAGCCTATGATGGGCTGTCACTAGATAGGCTTAACTGTCAACTTTCCCATGGCTGCGACCTTCTCAGCCCGAGTTACACTCAAGAGTACACGATCAATGAAACCCTATGGGGAAAATCAAACTCCGACATGGTAGAAGTTGCAAGCTCACCCAGCTAGCCTATGATGGGCTGTCACTAGATAGGCTTAACTGTCAACTTTCCCATGGCTGCGACCTTCTCAGCCCGAGTTACACTCAAGAGTACACGATCAATGAAACCCTATGGCAAAATCAAACTCCGACATGGTAGAAGTTGCAAGCTCACCCAACTAGCCTATGATGGGCTGTCACTAGATAGGCTTAACTGTCAACTTTCCCATGGCTGCGTCATTCTCAGCCCGAGCTACACTCAAGAGTACACGATCAATGAAGCGCTAAGGGGAAAGTAGAAATCCTGCTTCATACAAGTTTCCGAGTAAGCGATCAATGAAACCCTATGGTGAAAATCAAACTCGGGCATGATACAAGTTGCAAGATCACCCAGCTAGCCTATGATGGGTTGTCACTAGATAGGCTTAACTGTCAACTTTCCCATGGCTGCGACCTTCTCAGCCCGAGCTACACTCAAGAGTACACGATCAATGAAACCCTATGGGGAAAATCAAACTCCGACATGGTAGAAGTTGCAAGCTCACCCAGCTAGCCTATGATGGGCTGTCACTAGATAGGCTTAACTGTCAACTTTCCCATGGCTGCGTCATTCTCAGCCCGAGCTACACTCAAGAGTACACGATCAATGAAGCGCTAAGGGGAAAGTAGAAATCCTGCTTCATACAAGTTGCCGAGTAAGCAATCAATGAAACCCTATGGTGAAAATCAAACTCCGGCATGATACAAGTTGCAAGATCACCCAGCTAGCCTATGATGGGTTGTCACTAGATAGGCTTAACTGTCAACTTTCCCATGGCTGCGACCTTCTCAGCCCGAGCTACACTCAAGAGTACACGATCAATGAAACCCTATGGGGAAAATCAAACTCCGACATGGTAAAAGTTGCAAGCTCACCCAGCTAGCCTATGATGGGCTGTCACTAGATAGGCTTAACTGTCAACTTTCCCATGGCTGCGTCATTCTCAGCCCGAGCTACACTCAAGAGTACACGATCAATGAAGCGCTAAGGGGAAAGCAGAAATCCTGCTTCATACAAGTTGCCGAGTAAGCGATCAATGAAACCCTATGGTGAAAATCAAACTCCGGCATGATACAAGTTGCAAGATCACCCAGCTAGCCTATGATGGGTTGTCACTAGATAGGCTTAACTGTCAACTTTCCCATGGCTGCGACCTTCTCAGCCCGAGCTACACTCAAGAGTACACGATCAATGAAACCCTATGGGGAAAATCAAACTCCGACATGGTAGAAGTTGCAAGCTCACCCAGCTAGCATATGATGGGCTGTCACTAGATAGGCTTAACTGTCAACTTTCCCATGGCTGCGTCATTCTCAGCCCGAGCTACACTCAAGAGTACACGATCAATGAAGCGCTAAGGGGAAAGTAGAAATCCTGCTTCATACAAGTTGCCGAGTAAGCAGTCAATGAAACCCTATGGTGAAAATCAAACTCCGGCATGATACAAGTTGCAAGATCACCAGCTAGCCTATGATGGGTTGTCACTAGATAGGCTTAACTGTCAACTTTCACATGGCTGCGACCTTCTCAGCCCGAGCTACACTCAAGAGTACACGATCAATGAAACCCTATGGGGAAAATCAAACTCCGACATGGTACAAGTTGCAAGCTCACCCAGCTAGCCTATGATGGGCTGTCACTAGATAGGCTTAACTGTCAACTTTCCCATGGCTGCGTCATTCTCAGCCCGAGCTACACTCAAGAGTACACGATCAATGAAGCGCTAAGGGGAAAGTAGAAATCCTGCTTCATACAAGTTGCCGAGTAAGCGATCAATGAAACCCTATGGTGAAAATCAAACTCCGGCATGATACAAGTTGCAAGATCACCCAGCTAGTCTATGATGGGTTGTCACTAGATAGGCTTAACTGTCAACTTTCCCATGGCTGCGACCTTCTCAGCCCGAGCTACACTCAAGAGTACACGATCAATGAAAACCTATGGGGAAAATCAAACTCCGACATGGTACAAGTTGCAAGCTCACCCAGCTAGCCTATGATGGGCTGTCACTAGATAGGCTTAACTGTCAACTTTCCCATGGCTGCGACCTTCTCAGCCCGAGCTACACTCAAGAGTACACGATCAATGAAACCCTATGGGGAAAATCAAACTTCGACATGGTACAAGTTGCAAGATCACCCAGCTAGCCTATGATGGGCTGTCACTAGATAGGCTTAACTGTCAACTTTCCCATGGCTGCGTCATTCTCAGCCCGATCTACACTCAATAGTACACGATCAATGAAGCGCTAAGGGGAAAGTAGAAATCCTGCTTGATACAAGTTGCCGAGTAAGCGATCAATGAAACCCTATGGTGAAAATCAAACTCCGGCATGATACAAGTTGCAAGATCACCCAGCTAGCCTATGATGGGTTGTCACTAGATAGGCTTAACTGTCAACTTTCCCATGGCTGCGACCTTCTCAGCCCGAGCTACACTCAAGAGTACACGATCAATGAAACCCTATGGGGAAAATCAAACTCCGACATGGTAGAAGTTGCAAGCTCACCCAGCTAGCCTATGATGGGCTGTCACTAGATAGGCTTAACTGTCAACTTTCCCATGGCTGCGTCATTCTCAGCCCGAGCTACACTCAAGAGTACACGATCAATGAAGCGCTAAGGGGAAAGTAGAAATCCTGCTTCATACAAGTTGCCGAGTAAGCGATCAATGAAACCCTATGGTGAAAATCAAACTCCGGCATGATACAAAAGTTGCAAGATCACCCAGCTAGCCTATGATGGGTTGTCACTAGATACGGCTTAACTGTCAACTTTCCCATGGCTGCGACCTTCTCAGCTCGAGCTACACTCAAGAGTACACGATCAATGAAACCCTATGGGGAAAATCAAACTCCGACATGGTAGAAGTTGCAAGCTCACCCAGCTAGCCTATGATGGGCTGTCACTAGATAGGCTTAACTGTCAACTTTCCCATGGCTGCGTCATTCTCAGCCCGAGCTACACTCAAGAGTACACGATCAATGAAGCGCTAAGGGGAAAGTAGAAATCCTGCTTCATACAAGTTGCCGAGTAAGCAATCAATGAAACCCTATGGTGAAAATCAAACTCCGGCATGATACAAGTTGCAAGATCACCCAGCTAGCCTATGATGGGTTGTCACTAGATAGGCTTAACTGTCAACTTTCCCATGGCTGCGACCTTCTCAGCCCGAGCTACACTCAAGAGTACACGATCAATGAAACCCTATGGGGAAAATCAAACTCCGACATGGTAGAAGTTGCAAGCTCACCCAGCTAGCCTATGATGGGCTGTCACTAGATAGGCTTAACTGTCAACTTTCCATGGCTGCGTCATTCTCAGCCCGAGCTACACTCAAGAGTACACGATCAATGAAGCGCTAAGGGGAAAGCAGAAATCCTGCTTCATACAAGTTGCCGAGTAAGCGATCAATGAAACCCTATGGTGAAAATCAAACTCCGGCATGATACAAGTTGCAAGATCACCCAGCTAGCCTATGATGGGTTGTCACTAGATAGGCTTAACTGTCAACTTTCCCATGGCTGCGACCTTCTCAGCCCGAGCTACACTCAAGAGTACACGATCAATGAAACCCTATGGGGAAAATCAAACTCCGACAAGGTAGAAGTTGCAAGCTCACCCAGCTAGCATATGATGGGCTGTCACTAGATAGGCTTAACTGTCAACTTTCCCATGGCTGCGTCATTCTCAGCCCGAGCTACACTCAAGAGTACACGATCAATGAAGCGCTAAGGGGAAAGTAGAAATCCTGCTTCATACAAGTTGCCGAGTAAGCAGTCAATGAAACCCTATGGTGAAAATCAAACTCGGCATGATACAAGTTGCAAGATCACCCAGCTAGCCTATGATGGGTTGTCACTAGATAGGCTTAACTGTCAACTTTCACATGGCTGCGACCTTCTCAGCCCGAGCTACACTCAAGAGTACACGATCAATGAAACCCTATGGGGAAAATCAAACTCCGACATGGTACAAGTTGCAAGATCACCCAGCTAGTCTATGATGGGCTGTCACTAGATAGGCTTAACTGTCAACTTTCCCATGGCTGCGTCATTCTCAGCCCGATCTACACTCAAGAGTACACGATCAATGAAGCGCTAAGGGGAAAGTAGAAATCCTGCTTGATACAAGTTGCCGAGTAAGCGATCAATGAAACCCTATGGTGAAAATCAAACTCCGGCATGATACAAGTTGCAAGATCACCCAGCTAGCCTATGATGGGTTGTCACTAGATAGGCTTAACTGTCAACTTTCCCATGGCTGCGACCTTCTCAGCCCGAGCTACACTCAAGAGTACACGATCAATGAAACCCTATGGGGAAAATCAAACTCCGACATTGTAGAAGTTGCAAGCTCACCCAGCTAGCCTATGATGGGCTGTCACTAGATAGGCTTAACTGTCAACTTTCCATGGCTGCGTCATTCTCAGCCCGATCTACACTCAAGAGTACACGATCAATGAAGCGCTAAGGGAAAGTAGAAATCCTGCTTGATACAAGTTGCCGGGTAAGCGATCAATGAAACCCTATGGTGAAAATCAATCTCCGGCATGATACAAGTTGCAAGATCACCCAGCTAGCCTATGATGGGTTGTCACTAGATAGGCTTAACTGTCAACTTTCCCATGGCTGCGACCTTCTCAGCCCGAGCTACACTCAAGAGTACACGATCAATGAAACCCTATGGGGAAAATCAAACTCCGACATGGTACAAGTTGCAAGCTCACCCAGCTAGCCTATGATGGGCTGTCACTAGATAGGCTTAACTGTCAACTTTCCCATGGCTGCGTCATTCTCAGCCCGAGCTACACTCAAGAGTACACGATCAATGAAGCGCTAAGGGGAAAGTAGAAATCCTGCTTCATACAAGTTGCCGAGTAAGCGATCAATGAAACCCTATGGTGAAAATCAAACTCCGGCATGATACAAGTTGCAAGATCACCCAGCTAGTCTATGATGGGTTGTCACTAGATAGGCTTAACTGTCAACTTTCCCATGGCTGCGACCTTCTCAGCCCGAGCTACACTCAAGAGTACACGATAAATGAAAACCTATGGGGAAAATCAAACTCCGACATGGTACAAGTTGCAAGCTCACCCAGCTAGCCTATGATGGGCTGTCACTAGATAGGCTTAGCTGTCAACTTTCCCATGGCTGCGACCTTCTCAGCCCGAGCTACACTCAAGAGTACACGATCAATGAAACCCTATGGGGAAAATCAAACTTCGACATGGTACAAGTTGCAAGATCACCCAGCTAGCCTATGATGGGCTGTCACTAGATAGGCTTAACTGTCAACTTTCCCATGGCTGCGTCATTCTCAGCCCGATCTACACTCAATAGTACACGATCAATGAAGCGCTAAGGGGAAAGTAGAAATCCTGCTTGATACAAGTTGCCGAGTAAGCGATCAATGAAACCCTATGGTGAAAATCAAACTCCGGCATGATACAAGTTGCAAGATCACCCAGCTAGCCTATGATGGGTTGTCACTAGATAGGCTTAACTGTCAACTTTCCCATGGCTGCGACCTTCTCAGCCCGTGCTACACTCAAGAGTACACGATCAATGAAACCCTATGGGAAAATCAAACTCCGACATGGTACAAGCTGCAAGCTCACCCAGCTAGCCTATGATGGGCTGTCACTAGATAGGCTTAACTGTCAACTTTCCCATGGCTGCGACCTTCTCAGCCCGAGTTACACTCAAGAGTACACGATCAATGAAACCCTATGGGGAAAATCAAACTCCGACATGGTAGAAGTTGCAAGCTCACCCAGCTAGCCTATGATGGGCTGTCACTAGATAGGCTTAACTGTCAACTTTCCCATGGCTGCGACCTTCTCAGCCCGAGTTACACTCAAGAGTACACGATCAATGAAACCCTATGGCAAAATCAAACTCCGACATGGTAGAAGTTGCAAGCTCACCCAACTAGCCTATGATGGGCTGTCACTAGATAGGCTTAACTGTCAACTTTCCCATGGCTGCGTCATTCTCAGCCCGAGCTACACTCAAGAGTACACGATCAATGAAGCGCTAAGGGGAAAGTAGAAATCCTGCTTCATACAAGTTGCCGAGTAAGCGATCAATGAAACCCTATGGTGAAAATCAAACTCCGGCATGATACAAGTTGCAAGATCACCCAGCTAGCCTATGATGGGTTGTCACTAGATAGGCTTAACTGTCAACTTTCCCATGGCTGCGACCTTCTCAGCCCGAGCTACACTCAAGAGTACACGATCAATGAAAACCTATGGGGAAAATCAAACTCCGACATGGTACAAGTTGCAAGCTCACCCAGCTAGCCTATGATGGGCTGTCACTAGATAGGCTTAACTGTTAACTTTCCCATGGCTGCGTCATTCTCAGCCCGATCTACACTCAATAGTACACGATCAATGAAGCGCTAAGGGGAAAGTAGAAATCCTGCTTGATACAAGTTGCCGAGTAAGCGATCAATGAAACCCTATGGTGAAAATCAAACTCCGGCATGATACAAGTTGCAAGATCACCCAGCTAGCCTATGATGGGTTGTCACTAGATAGGCTTAACTGTCAACTTTCCCATGGCTGCGACCTTCTCAGCCCGTGCTACACTCAAGAGTACACGATCAATGAAACCCTATGGGGAAAATCAAACTCCGACATGGTACAAGTTGCAAGATCACCCAGCTAGCCTATGATGGGCTGTCACTAGATAGGCTTAACTGTCAACTTTCCCATGGCTGCGTCATTCTCAGCCCGATCTACACTCAAGAGTACACGATCAATGAAGCGCTAAGGGGAAAGTGGAAATCATGCTTGATACAAGGTGCCGAGTAAGCGATCAATGAAACCCTATGGTGAAAATCAATCTCCGGCATGATACAAGTTGCAAGATCACCCAGCTAGCCTATGATGGGTTGTCACTAGATAGGCTTAACTGTCAACTTTCCCATGGCTGCGACCTTCTCAGCCCGAGCTACACTCAAGAGTACACGATCAATGAAAACCTATGGGGAAAATCAAACTCCGACATGGTACAAGTTGCAAGCTCACCCAGCTAGCCTATGATGGGTTGTCACTAGATAGGCTTAACTGTCAACTTTCCCATGGCTGCGACCTTCTCAGCCCGAGCTACACTCAAGAGTACACGATCAATGAAAACCTATGGGGAAAATCAAACTCCGACATGGTACAAGTTGCAAGCTCACCCAGCTAGCCTATGATGGGCTGTCACTAGATAGGCTTAACTGTCAACTTTCCCATGGCTGCGACCTTCTCAGCCCGAGCTACACTCAAGAGTACACGATCAATGAAACCCTATGGGGAAAATCAAACTCCGACATGGTACAAGTTGCAAGATCACCCAGCTAGCCTATGATGGGCTGTCACTAGATAGGCTTAACTGTCAACTTTCCCATGGCTGCGTCATTCTCAGCCCGATCTACACTCAATAGTACACGATCAATGAAGCGCTAAGGGGAAAGTAGAAATCCTGCTTGATACAAGTTGCCGAGTAAGCGATCAATGAAACCCTATGGTGAAAATCAAACTCGGCATGATACAAGTTGCAAGATCACCCAGCTAGCCTATGATGGGTTGTCACTAGATAGGCTTAACTGTCAACTTTCCATGGCTGCGACCTTCTCAGCCCGTGCTACACTCAAGAGTACACGATCAATGAAACCCTATGGGGAAAATCAAACTCCGACATGGTACAAGTTGCAAGCTCACCCAGCTAGCCTATGATGGGCTGTCACTAGATAGGCTTAACTGTCAACTTTCCCATGGCTGCGACCTTCTCAGCCCGAGCTACACTCAAGAGTACACGATCAATGAAACCCTATGGGGAAAATCAAACTCCGACATGGTACAAGTTGCAAGATCACCCAGCTAGCCTATGATGGACTGTCACTAGATAGGCTTAACTGTCAACTTTCCCATGGCTGCGACCTTCTCAGCCCGAGTTACACTCAAGAGTACACGATCAATGAAACCCTATGGGGAAAATCAAACTCCGACATGGTAGAAGTTGCAAGCTCACCCAGCTAGCCTATGATGGGCTGTCACTAGATAGGCTTAACTGTCAACTTTCCCATGGCTGCGTCATTCTCAGCCGAGCTACACTCAAGAGTACACGAACAATGAAGCGCTAAGGGGAAAGTAGAAATCCTGCTTCATACAAGTTGCCGAGTAAGCGATCAATGAAACCCTATGGTGAAAATCAAACTCCGGCATGATACAAGTTGCAAGATCACCCAGCTAGCCTATGATGGGTTGTCACTAGATAGGCTTAACTGTCAACTTTCACATGGCTGCGACCTTCTCAGCCCGAGCTACACTCAAAGTACACGATCAATGAAACCCTATGGGGAAAATCAAACTCCGACATGGTACAAGTTGCAAGATCACCCAGCTAGCCTATGATGGGCTGTCACTAGATAGGCTTAACTGTCAACTTTCCCATGGCTGCGTCATTCTCAGCCCGATCTACACTCAAGAGTACACGATCAATGAAGCGCTAAGGGGAAAGTAGAAATCCTGCTTGATACAAGTTGCCGAGTAAGCGATCAATGAAACCCTATGGTGAAAATCAAACTCCGGCATGATACAAGTTGCAAGCTCACCCAGCTAGCCTATGATGGGTTGTCACTAGATAGGCTTAACTGTCAACTTTCCCAAGGCTGCGACCTTCTCAGCCCGAGCTACACTCAAGAGTACACGATCAATGAAACCCTATGGGGAAAATCAAACTCCGACATGGTAGAAGTT
Organism: Leptodactylus fuscus; assembly: GCF_031893055.1. NCBI lineage: Eukaryota > Metazoa > Chordata > Amphibia > Anura > Leptodactylidae > Leptodactylus > Leptodactylus fuscus. The sequence goes on along the minus strand of NW_027440444.1, from coordinate 65,263 downwards.
GCAAGCTCACCCAGCTAGCCTATGATGGGCTGTCACTAGATAGGCTTAACTGTCAACTTTCCCATGGCTGCGTCATTCTCAGCCCGAGCCACACTCAAGAGTACACGATCAATGAAGCGCTAAGGGGAAAGTAGAAATCCTGCTTCATACAAGTTGCCGAGTAAGCAATCAATGAAACCCTATGGTGAAAATCAAACTCCGGCATGATACAAGTTGCAAGATCACCCAGCTAGCCTATGATGGGCTGTCACTAGATAGGCTTAACTGTCAACTTTCACATGGCTGCTACCTTCTCAGCCCGAGCTACACTCAAGAGTACACGATCAATGAAACCCTATGGGGAAAATCAAACTCCGACATGGTACAAGTTGCAAGATCACCCAGCTAGCCTATGATGGGCTGTCACTAGATAGGCTTAACTGTCAACTTTCCCATGGCTGCGTCATTCTCAGCCCGATCTACACTCAAGAGTACACGATCAATGAAGCGCTAAGGGGAAAGTAGAAATCCTGCTTGATACAAGTTGCCGAGTAAGCGATCAATGAAACTCTATGGTGAAAATCAAACTCCGGCATGATACAAGTTGCAAGATCACCCAGCTAGCCTATGATGGGTTGTCACTAGATAGGCTTAACTGTCAACTTTCCCATGGCTGCGACCTTCTCAGCCCGAGCTACACTCAAGAGTACACGATCAATGAAACCCTATGGGGAAAATCAAACTCCGACATGGTAGAAGTTGCAAGCTCACCCAGCTAGCCTATGATGGGCTGTCACTAGATAGGCTTAACTGTCAACTTTCCCATGGCTGCGTCATTCTCAGCCCGAGCTACACTCAAGAGTACACGATCAATGAAGCGCTAAGGGGAAAGTAGAAATCCTGCTTCATACAAGTTGCCGAGTAAGCGATCAATGAAACCCTATGGTGAAAATCAAACTCCGGCATGATACAAGTTGCTAGATCACCCAGCTAGCCTATGATGGGTTGTCACTAGATAGTCTTAACTGTCAACTTTGCCATGGCTGCGACCTTCTCAGCCCGAGCTACACTCAAGAGTACACGATCAATGAAACCCTATGGGGAAAATCAAACTCCGACATGGTAGAAGTTGCAAGCTCACCCAGCTAGCCTATGATGGGCTGTCACTAGATAGGCTTAACTGTCAACTTTCCCATGGCTGCGTCATTCTCAGCCCGAGCTACACTCAAGAGTACACGAACAATGAAGCGCTAAGGGGAAAGAAGAAATCCTGCTTCATACAAGTTGCCGAGTAAGCGATCAATGAAACCCCTATGGTGAAAATCAAACTCCGGCATGATACAAGTTGCAAGATCACCCAGCTAGCCTATGATGGGTTGTCACTAGATAGGCTTAACTGTCAACTTTCACATGGCTGCGACCTTCTCAGCCCGAGCTACACTCAAGAGTACACGATCAATGAAACCCTATGGGGAAAATCAAACTCCGACATGGTACAAGTTGCAAGATCACCCAGCTAGCCTATGATGGGCTGTCACTAGATAGGCTTAACTGTCAACTTTCCCATGGCTGCGTCATTCTCAGCCCGATCTACACTCAAGAGTACACGATCAATGAAGCGCTAAGGGGAAAGTAGAAATCCTGCTTGATATAAGTTGCCGAGTAAGCGATCAATGAAACCCTATGGTGAAAATCAAACTCGGGCATGATACAAGTTGCAAGATCACCCAGCTAGCCTATGATGGGTTGTCACTAGATAGGCTTAACTGTCAACTTTCCTATGGCTGCGACCTTCTCAGCCCGAGCTACACTCAAGAGTACACGATCAATGAAACCCTATGGGGGAAAATCAAACTCCGACATGGTAGAAGTTGCAAGCTCACCCAGCTAGCCTATGATGGGCTGTCACTAGATAGGCTTAACTGTCAACTTTCCCATGGCTGCGTCATTCTCAGCCCGAGCTACACTCAAGAGTACACGATCAATGAAGCGCTAAGGGGAAAGTAGAAATCCTGCTTCATACAAGTTGCCGAGTAAGCAGTCAATGAAACCCTATGGTGAAAATCAAACTCCGGCATGATACAAGTTGCAAGATCACCCAGCTAGCCTATGATGGGTTGTCACTAGATAGGCTTAACTGTCAACTTTCACATGGCTGCGACCTTCTCAGCCCGAGCTACACTCAAGAGTACACGATCAATGAAACCCTATGGGGAAAATCAAACTCCGACATGGTACAAGTTGCAAGATCACCCAGCTAGTCTATGATGGGCTGTCACTAGATAGGCTTAACTGTCAACTTTCCCATGGCTGCGTCATTCTCAGCCCGATCTACACTCAAGAGTACACGATCAATGAAGCGCTAAGGGGAAAGTAGAAATCCTGCTTGATACAAGTTGCCGAGTAAGCGATCAATGAAACCCTATGGTGAAAATCAAACTCCGGCATGATACAAGTTGCAAGATCACCCAGCTAGCCTATGATGGGTTGTCACTAGATAGGCTTAACTGTCAACTTTCCCATGGCTGCGACCTTCTCAGCCCGTGCTACACTCAAGAGTACACGATCAATGAAACCCTATGGGGAAAATCAAACTCCGACATGGTACAAGCTGCAAGCTCACCCAGCTAGCCTATGATGGGCTGTCACTAGATAGGCTTAACTGTCAACTTTCCCATGGCTGCGACCTTCTCAGCCCGAGCTACACTCAAGAGTACACGATCAATGAAACCCTATGGGGAAAATCAAACTCCGACATTGTAGAAGTTGCAAGCTCACCCAGCTAGCCTATGATGGGCTGTCACTAGATAGGCTTAACTGTCAACTTTCCCATGGCTGCGTCATTCTCAGCCCGATCTACACTCAAGAGTACACGATCAATGAAGCGCTAAGGGGAAAGTAGAAATCCTGCTTGATACAAGTTGCCGGGTAAGCGATCAATGAAACCCTATGGTGAAAATCAATCTCCGGCATGATACAAGTTGCAAGATCACCCAGCTAGCCTATGATGGGTTGTCACTAGATAGGCTTAACTGTCAACTTTCCCATGGCTGCGACCTTCTCAGCCCGAGCTACACTCAAGAGTACACGATCAATGAAACCCTATGGGGAAAATCAAACTCCGACATGGTACAAGTTGCAAGCTCACCCAGCTAGCCTATGATGGGCTGTCACTAGATAGGCTTAACTGTCAACTTTCCCATGGCTGCGTCATTCTCAGCCCGAGCTACACTCAAGAGTACACGATCAATGAAGCGCTAAGGGGAAAGTAGAAATCCTGCTTCATACAAGTTGCCGAGTAAGCGATCAATGAAACGCTATGGTGAAAATCAAACTCCGGCATGATACAAGTTGCAAGATCACCCAGCTAGTCTATGATGGGTTGTCACTAGATAGGCTTAACTGTCAACTTTCCCATGGCTGCGACCTTCTCAGCCCGAGCTACACTCAAGAGTACACGATCAATGAAAACCTATGGGGAAAATCAAACTCCGACATGGTACAAGTTGCAAGCTCACCCAGCTAGCCTATGATGGGCTGTCACTAGATAGGCTTAACTGTCAACTTTCCCATGGCTGCGACCTTCTCAGCCCGAGCTACACTCAAGAGTACACGATCAATGAAACCCTATGGGGAAAATCAAACTTCGACATGGTACAAGTTGCAAGATCACCCAGCTAGCCTATGATGGGCTGTCACTAGATAGGCTTAACTGTCAACTTTCCCATGGCTGCGTCATTCTCAGCCCGATCTACACTCAATAGTACACGATCAATGAAGCGCTAAGGGGAAAGTAGAAATCCTGCTTGATACAAGTTGCCGAGTAAGCGATCAATGAAACCCTATGGTGAAAATCAAACTCCGGCATGATACAAGTTGCAAGATCACCCAGCTAGCCTATGATGGGTTGTCACTAGATAGGCTTAACTGTCAACTTTCCCATGGCTGCGACCTTCTCAGCCCGTGCTACACTCAAGAGTACACGATCAATGAAACCCTATGGGGAAAATCAAACTCCGACATGGTACAAGCTGCAAGCTCACCCAGCTAGCCTATGATGGGCTGTCACTAGATAGGCTTAACTGTCAACTTTCCCATGGCTGCGACCTTCTCAGCCCGAGTTACACTCAAGAGTACACGATCAATGAAACCCTATGGGGAAAATCAAACTCCGACATGGTAGAAGTTGCAAGCTCACCCAACTAGCCTATGATGGGCTGTCACTAGATAGGCTTAACTGTCAACTTTCCCATGGCTGCGTCATTCTCAGCCCGAGCTACACTCAAGAGTACACGATCAATGAAGCGCTAAGGGGAAAGTAGAAATCCTGCTTCATACAAGTTGCCGAGTAAGCGATCAATGAAACCCTATGGTGAAAATCAAACTCCGGCATGATACAAGTTGCAAGATCACCCAGCTAGCCTATGATGGGTTGTCACTAGATAGGCTTAACTGTCAACTTTCCCATGGCTGCGACCTTCTCAGCCCGAGCTACACTCAAGAGTACACGATCAATGAAAACCTATGGGGAAAATCAAACTCCGACATGGTACAAGTTGCAAGCTCACCCAGCTAGCCTATGATGGGCTGTCACTAGATAGGCTTAACTGTTAACTTTCCCATGGCTGCGTCATTCTCAGCCCGATCTACACTCAAGAGTACACGATCAATGAAGCGCTAAGGGGAAAGTAGAAATCCTGCTTGATACAAGTTGCCGAGTAAGCGATCAATGAAACCCTATGGTGAAAATCAAACTCCGGCATGATACAAGTTGCAAGATCACCCAGCTAGCCTATGATGGGTTGTCACTAGATAGGCTTAACTGTCAACTTTCCCATGGCTGCGACCTTCTCAGCCCGAGCTACACTCAAGAGTACACGATCAATGAAACCCTATGGGGAAAATCAAACTCCGACATGGTACAAGTTGCAAGATCACCCAGCTAGCCTATGATGGGCTGTCACTAGATAGGCTTAACTGTCAACTTTCCCATGGCTGCGTCATTCTCAGCCCGATCTACACTCAATAGTACACGATCAATGAAGCGCTAAGGGGAAAGTAGAAATCCTGCTTGATACAAGTTGCCGAGTAAGCGATCAATGAAACCCTATGGTGAAAATCAAACTCCGGCATGATACAAGTTGCAAGATCACCCAGCTAGCCTATGATGGGTTGTCACTAGATAGGCTTAACTGTCAACTTTCCCATGGCTGCGACCTTCTCAGCCCGTGCTACACTCAAGAGTACACGATCAATGAAACCCTATGGGGAAAATCAAACTCCGACATGGTACAAGTTGCAAGCTCACCCAGCTAGCCTATGATGGGCTGTCACTAGATAGGCTTAACTGTCAACTTTCCCATGGCTGCGACCTTCTCAGCCCGAGCTACACTCAAGAGTACACGATCAATGAAACCCTATGGGGAAAATCAAACTCCGACATGGTACAAGTTGCAAGATCACCCAGCTAGCCTATGATGGGCTGTCACTAGATAGGCTTAACTGTCAACTTTCCCATGGCTGCGACCTTCTCAGCCCGAGTTACACTCAAGAGTACACGATCAATGAAACCCTATGGGGAAAATCAAACTCCGACATGGTAGAAGTTGCAAGCTCACCCAGCTAGCCTATGATGGGCTGTCACTAGATAGGCTTAACTGTCAACTTTCCCATGGCTGCGTCATTCTCAGCCCGAGCTACACTCAAGAGTACACGAACAATGAAGCGCTAAGGGGAAAGTAGAAATCCTGCTTCATACAAGTTGCCGAGTAAGCGATCAATGAAACCCTATGGTGAAAATCAAACTCCGGCATGATACAAGTTGCAAGATCACCCAGCTAGCCTATGATGGGTTGTCACTAGATAGGCTTAACTGTCAACTTTCACATGGCTGCGACCTTCTCAGCCCGAGCTACACTCAAGAGTACACGATCAATGAAACCTTATGGGGAAAATCAAACTCCGACATGGTACAAGTTGCAAGATCACCCAGCTAGCCTATGATGGGCTGTCACTAGATAGGCTTAACTGTCAACTTTCCCATGGCTGCGTCATTCTCAGCCCGATCTACACTCAAGAGTACACGATCAATGAAGCGCTAAGGGGAAAGTAGAAATCATGCTTGATACAAGGTGCCGAGTAAGCGATCAATGAAACCCTATGGTGAAAATCAATCTCCGGCATGATACAAGTTGCAAGATCACCCAGCTAGCCTATGATGGGTTGTCACTAGATAGGCTTAACTGTCAACTTTCCCATGGCTGCGACCTTCTCAGCCCGAGCTACACTCAAGAGTACACGATCAATGAAAACCTATGGGGAAAATCAAACTCCGACATGGTACAAGTTGCAAGCTCACCCAGCTAGCCTATGATGGGTTGTCACTAGATAGGCTTAACTGTCAACTTTCCCATGGCTGCGACCTTCTCAGCCCGAGCTACACTCAAGAGTACACGATCAATGAAACCCTATGGGGAAAATCAAACTCCGACATGGTACAAGTTGCAAGATCACCCAGCTAGCCTATGATGGGCTGTCACTAGATAGGCTTAACTGTCAACTTTCCCATGGCTGCGACCTTCTCAGCCCGAGTTACACTCAAGAGTACACGATCAATGAAACCCTATGGGGAAAATCAAACTCCGACATGGTAGAAGTTGCAAGCTCACCCAGCTAGCCTATGATGGGCTGTCACTAGATAGGCTTAACTGTCAACTTTCCCATGGCTGCGTCATTCTCAGCCCGAGCTACACTCAAGAGTACACGAACAATGAAGCGCTAAGGGGAAAGTAGAAATCCTGCTTCATACAAGTTGCCGAGTAAGCGATCAATGAAACCCTATGGTGAAAATCAAACTCCGGCATGATACAAGTTGCAAGATCACCCAGCTAGCCTATGATGGGTTGTCACTAGATAGGCTTAACTGTCAACTTTCACATGGCTGCGACCTTCTCAGCCCGAGCTACACTCAAGAGTACACGATCAATGAAACCCTATGGGGAAAATCAAACTCCGACATGGTACAAGTTGCAAGATCACCCAGCTAGCCTATGATGGGCTGTCACTAGATAGGCTTAACTGTCAACTTTCCCATGGCTGCGTCATTCTCAGCCCGATCTACACTCAAGAGTACACGATCAATGAAGCGCTAAGGGGAAAGTAGAAATCCTGCTTGATACAAGTTGCCGAGTAAGCGATCAATGAAACCCTATGGTGAAAATCAAACTCCGGCATGATACAAGTTGCAAGATCACCCAGCTAGCCTATGATGGGTTGTCACTAGATAGGCTTAACTGTCAACTTTCCCATGGGTGCGACCTTCTCAGCCCGAGCTACACTCAAGAGTACACGATCAATGAAACCCTATGGGGAAAATCAAACTCCGACATGGTAGAAGTTGCAAGCTCACCCAGCTAGCCTATGATGGGCTGTCAGTAGATAGGCTTAACTGTCAACTTTCCCATGGCTGCGTCATTCTCAGCCCGAGCTACACTCAAGAGTACACGATCAATGAAGCGCTAAGGGGAAAGTAGAAATCCTGCTTCATACAAGTTGCCGAGTAAGCGATCAATGAAACCCTATGGTGAAAATCAAACTCCGGCATGATACAAGTTGCAAGATCACCCAGCTAGCCTATGATGGGTTGTCACTAGATAGGCTTAACTGTCAACTTTCCCAAGGCTGAGACCTTCTCAGCCCGAGCTACACTCAAGAGTACACGATCAATGAAACCCTAAGGGGAAAATCAAACTCCGACATGGTAGAAGTTGCAAGCTCACCCAGCTAGCCTATGATGGGCTGTCACTAGATAGGCTTAACTGTCAACTTTCCCATGGCTGCGTCATTCTCAGCCCGAGCCACACTCAAGAGTACACGATCAATGAAGCGCTAAGGGGAAAGTAGAAATCCTGCTTCATACAAGTTGCCGAGTAAGCAATCAATGAAACCCTATGGTGAAAATCAAACTCCGGCATGATACAAGTTGCAAGATCACCCAGCTAGCCTATGATGGGCTGTCACTAGATAGGCTTAACTGTCAACTTTCACATGGCTGCTACCTTCTCAGCCCGAGCTACACTCAAGAGTACACGATCAATGAAACCCTATGGGGAAAATCAAACTCCGACATGGTACAAGTTGCAAGATCACCCAGCTAGCCTATGATGGGCTGTCACTAGATAGGCTTAACTGTCAACTTTCCCATGGCTGCGTCATTCTCAGCCCGATCTACACTCAAGAGTACACGATCAATGAAGCGCTAAGGGGAAAGTAGAAATCCTGCTTGATACAAGTTGCCGAGTAAGCGATCAATGAAACCCTATGGTGAAAATCAAACTCCGGCATGATACAAGTTGCAAGATCACCCAGCTAGCCTATGATGGGTTGTCACTAGATAGGCTTAACTGTCAACTTTCCCATGGCTGCGACCTTCTCAGCCCGAGCTACACTCAAGAGTACACGATCAATGAAACCCTATGGGGAAAATCAAACTCCGACATGGTAGAAGTTGCAAGCTCACCCAGCTAGCCTATGATGGGCTGTCACTAGATAGGCTTAACTGTCAACTTTCCCATGGCTGCGTCATTCTCAGCCCGAGCTACACTCAAGAGTACACGATCAATGAAGCGCTAAGGGGAAAGTAGAAATCCTGCTTCATACAAGTTGCCGAGTAAGCGATCAATGAAACCCTATGGTGAAAATCAAACTCCGGCATGATACAAGTTGCTAGATCACCCAGCTAGCCTATGATGGGTTGTCACTAGATAGGCTTAACTGTCAACTTTCCCATGGCTGCGACCTTCTCAGCCCGAGCTACACTCAAGAGTACACGATCAATGAAACCCTATGGGGAAAATCAAACTCCGACATGGTAGAAGTTGCAAGCTCACCCAGCTAGCCTATGATGGGCTGTCACTAGATAGGCTTAACTGTCAACTTTCCCATGGCTGCGTCATTCTCAGCCCGAGCTACACTCAAGAGTACACGAACAATGAAGCGCTAAGGGGAAAGTAGAAATCCTGCTTCATACAAGTTGCCGAGTAAGCGATCAATGAAACCCTATGGTGAAAATCAAACTCCGGCATGATACAAGTTGCAAGATCACCCAGCTAGCCTATGATGGGTTGTCACTAGATAGGCTTAACTGTCAACTTTCACATGGCTGCGACCTTCTCAGCCCGAGCTACACTCAAGAGTACACGATCAATGAAACCCTATGGGGAAAATCAAACTCCGACATGGTACAAGTTGCAAGATCACCCAGCTAGCCTATGATGGGCTGTCACTAGATAGGCTTAACTGTCAACTTTCCCATGGCTGCGTCATTCTCAGCCCGATCTACACTCAAGAGTACACGATCAATGAAGCGCTAAGGGGAAAGTAGAAATCCTGCTTGATACAAGTTGCCGAGTAAGCGATCAATGAAACCCTATGGTGAAAATCAAACTCCGGCATGATACAAGTTGCAAGATCACCCAGCTAGCCTATGATGGGTTGTCACTAGATAGGCTTAACTGTCAACTTTCCCATGGCTGCGACCTTCTCAGCCCGAGCTACACTCAAGAGTACACGATCAATGAAACCCTATGGGGAAAATCAAACTCCGACATGGTAGAAGTTGCAAGCTCACCCAGCTAGCCTATGATGGGCTGTCACTAGATAGGCTTAACTGTCAACTTTCCCATGGCTGCGTCATTCTCAGCCCGAGCTACACTCAAGAGTACACGATCAATGAAGCGCTAAGGGGAAAGTAGAAATCCTGCTTCATACAAGTTGCCGAGTAAGCGATCAATGAAACCCTATGGTGAAAATCAAACTCGGGCATGATACAAGTTGCAAGATCACCCAGCTAGCCTATGATGGGTTGTCACTAGATAGGCTTAACTGTCAACTTTCCCATGGCTGCGACCTTCTCAGCCCGAGCTACACTCAAGAGTACACGATCAATGAAACCCTATGGGGAAAATCAAACTCCGACATGGTAGAAGTTGCAAGCTCACCCAGCTAGCCTATGATGGGCTGTCACTAGATAGGCTTAACTGTCAACTTTCCCATGGCTGCGTCATTCTCAGCCCGAGCTACACTCAAGAGTACACGATCAATGAAGCGCTAAGGGGAAAGTAGAAATCCTGCTTCATACAAGTTGCCGAGTAAGCGATCAATGAAACCCTATGGTGAAAATCAAACTCCGGCATGATACAAGTTGCAAGATCACCCAGCTAGCCTATGATGGGTTGTCACTAGATAGGCTTAACTGTCAACTTTCCCATGGCTGCGACCTTCTCAGCTCGAGCTACACTCAAGAGTACACGATCAATGAAACCCTATGGGGAAAATCAAACTCCGACATGGTAGAAGTTGCAAGCTCACCCAGCTAGCCTATGATGGGCTGTCACTAGATAGGCTTAACTGTCAACTTTCCCATGGCTGCGTCATTCTCAGCCCGAGCTACACTCAAGAGTACACGATCAATGAAGCGCTAAGGGGAAAGTAGAAATCCTGCTTCATACAAGTTGCCGAGTAAGCAATCAATGAAACCCTATGGTGAAAATCAAACTCCGGCATGATACAAGTTGCAAGATCACCCAGCTAGCCTATGATGGGTTGTCACTAGATAGGCTTAACTGTCAACTTTCCCATGGCTGCGACCTTCTCAGCCCGAGCTACACTCAAGAGTACACGATCAATGAAACCCTATGGGGAAAATCAAACTCCGACATGGTAGAAGTTGCAAGCTCACCCAGCTAGCCTATGATGGGCTGTCACTAGATAGGCTTAACTGTCAACTTTCCCATGGCTGCGTCATTCTCAGCCCGAGCTACACTCAAGAGTACACGATCAATGAAGCGCTAAGGGGAAAGTAGAAATCCTGCTTGATACAAGTTGCCGAGTAAGCGATCAATGAAACCCTATGGTGAAAATCAAACTCCGGCATGATACAAGTTGCAAGATCACCCAGCTAGCCTATGATGGGTTGTCACTAGATAGGCTTAACTGTCAACTTTCCCATGGCTGCGACCTTCTCAGCCCGTGCTACACTCAAGAGTACACGATCAATGAAACCCTATGGGGAAAATCAAACTCCGACATGGTACAAGCTGCAAGCTCACCCAGCTAGCCTATGATGGGCTGTCACTAGATAGGCTTAACTGTCAACTTTCCCATGGCTGCGACCTTCTCAGCCCGAGTTACACTCAAGAGTACACGATCAATGAAACCCTATGGGGAAAATCAAACTCCGACATGGTAGAAGTTGCAAGCTCACCCAACTAGCCTATGATGGGCTGTCACTAGATAGGCTTAACTGTCAACTTTCCCATGGCTGCGTCATTCTCAGCCCGAGCTACACTCAAGAGTACACGATCAATGAAGCGCTAAGGGGAAAGTAGAAATCCTGCTTCATACAAGTTGCCGAGTAAGCGATCAATGAAACCCTATGGTGAAAATCAAACTCCGGCATGATACAAGTTGCAAGATCACCCAGCTAGCCTATGATGGGTTGTCACTAGATAGGCTTAACTGTCAACTTTCCCATGGCTGCGACCTTCTCAGCCCGAGCTACACTCAAGAGTACACGATCAATGAAAACCTATGGGGAAAATCAAACTCCGACATGGTACAAGTTGCAAGCTCACCCAGCTAGCCTATGATGGGCTGTCACTAGATAGGCTTAACTGTTAACTTTCCCATGGCTGCGTCATTCTCAGCCCGATCTACACTCAAGAGTACACGATCAATGAAGCGCTAAGGGGAAAGTAGAAATCCTGCTTGATACAAGTTGCCGAGTAAGCGATCAATGAAACCCTATGGTGAAAATCAAACTCCGGCATGATACAAGTTGCAAGATCACCCAGCTAGCCTATGATGGGTTGTCACTAGATAGGCTTAACTGTCAACTTTCCCATGGCTGCGACCTTCTCAGCCCGAGCTACACTCAAGAGTACACGATCAATGAAACCCTATGGGGAAAATCAAACTCCGACATGGTACAAGTTGCAAGATCACCCAGCTAGCCTATGATGGGCTGTCACTAGATAGGCTTAACTGTCAACTTTCCCATGGCTGCGTCATTCTCAGCCCGATCTACACTCAATAGTACACGATCAATGAAGCGCTAAGGGGAAAGTAGAAATCCTGCTTGATACAAGTTGCCGAGTAAGCGATCAATGAAACCCTATGGTGAAAATCAAACTCCGGCATGATACAAGTTGCAAGATCACCCAGCTAGCCTATGATGGGTTGTCACTAGATAGGCTTAACTGTCAACTTTCCCATGGCTGCGACCTTCTCAGCCCGTGCTACACTCAAGAGTACACGATCAATGAAACCCTATGGGGAAAATCAAACTCCGACATGGTACAAGTTGCAAGCTCACCCAGCTAGCCTATGATGGGCTGTCACTAGATAGGCTTAACTGTCAACTTTGCCATGGCTGCGACCTTCTCAGCCCGAGCTACACTCAAGAGTACACGATCAATGAAACCCTATGGGGAAAATCAAACTCCGACATGGTACAAGTTGCAAGATCACCCAGCTAGCCTATGATGGGCTGTCACTAGATAGGCTTAACTGTCAACTTTCCCATGGCTGCGACCTTCTCAGCCCGAGTTACACTCAAGAGTACACGATCAATGAAACCCTATGGGGAAAATCAAACTCCGACATGGTAGAAGTTGCAAGCTCACCCAGCTAGCCTATGATGGGCTGTCACTAGATAGGCTTAACTGTCAACTTTCCCATGGCTGCGTCATTCTCAGCCCGAGCTACACTCAAGAGTACACGAACAATGAAGCGCTAAGGGGAAAGTAGAAATCCTGCTTCATACAAGTTGCCGAGTAAGCGATCAATGAAACCCTATGGTGAAAATCAAACTCCGGCATGATACAAGTTGCAAGATCACCCAGCTAGCCTATGATGGGTTGTCACTAGATAGGCTTAACTGTCAACTTTCACATGGCTGCGACCTTCTCAGCCCGAGCTACACTCAAGAGTACACGATCAATGAAACCTTATGGGGAAAATCAAACTCCGACATGGTACAAGTTGCAAGATCACCCAGCTAGCCTATGATGGGCTGTCACTAGATAGGCTTAACTGTCAACTTTCCCATGGCTGCGTCATTCTCAGCCCGATCTACACTCAAGAGTACACGATCAATGAAGCGCTAAGGGGAAAGTAGAAATCATGCTTGATACAAGGTGCCGAGTAAGCGATCAATGAAACCCTATGGTGAAAATCAATCTCCGGCATGATACAAGTTGCAAGATCACCCAGCTAGCCTATGATGGGTTGTCACTAGATAGGCTTAACTGTCAACTTTCCCATGGCTGCGACCTTCTCAGCCCGAGCTACACTCAAGAGTACACGATCAATGAAAACCTATGGGGAAAATCAAACTCCGACATGGTACAAGTTGCAAGCTCACCCAGCTAGCCTATGATGGGTTGTCACTAGATAGGCTTAACTGTCAACTTTCCCATGGCTGCGACCTTCTCAGCCCGAGCTACACTCAAGAGTACACGATCAATGAAACCCTATGGGGAAAATCAAACTCCGACATGGTACAAGTTGCAAGATCACCCAGCTAGCCTATGATGGGCTGTCACTAGATAGGCTTAACTGTCAACTTTCCCATGGCTGCGACCTTCTCAGCCCGAGTTACACTCAAGAGTACACGATCAATGAAACCCTATGGGGAAAATCAAACTCCGACATGGTAGAAGTTGCAAGCTCACCCAGCTAGCCTATGATGGGCTGTCACTAGATAGGCTTAACTGTCAACTTTCCCATGGCTGCGTCATTCTCAGCCCGAGCTACACTCAAGAGTACACGAACAATGAAGCGCTAAGGGGAAAGTAGAAATCCTGCTTCATACAAGTTGCCGAGTAAGCGATCAATGAAACCCTATGGTGAAAATCAAACTCCGGCATGATACAAGTTGCAAGATCACCCAGCTAGCCTATGATGGGTTGTCACTAGATAGGCTTAACTGTCAACTTTCACATGGCTGCGACCTTCTCAGCCCGAGCTACACTCAAGAGTACACGATCAATGAAACCCTATGGGGAAAATCAAACTCCGACATGGTACAAGTTGCAAGATCACCCAGCTAGCCTATGATGGGCTGTCACTAGATAGGCTTAACTGTCAACTTTCCCATGGCTGCGTCATTCTCAGCCCGATCTACACTCAAGAGTACACGATCAATGAAGCGCTAAGGGGAAAGTAGAAATCCTGCTTGATACAAGTTGCCGAGTAAGCGATCAATGAAACCCTATGGTGAAAATCAAACTCCGGCATGATACAAGTTGCAAGATCACCCAGCTAGCCTATGATGGGTTGTCACTAGATAGGCTTAACTGTCAACTTTCCCATGGGTGCGACCTTCTCAGCCCGAGCTACACTCAAGAGTACACGATCAATGAAACCCTATGGGGAAAATCAAACTCCGACATGGTAGAAGTTGCAAGCTCACCCAGCTAGCCTATGATGGGCTGTCAGTAGATAGGCTTAACTGTCAACTTTCCCATGGCTGCGTCATTCTCAGCCCGAGCTACACTCAAGAGTACACGATCAATGAAGCGCTAAGGGGAAAGTAGAAATCCTGCTTCATACAAGTTGCCGAGTAAGCGATCAATGAAACCCTATGGTGAAAATCAAACTCCGGCATGATACAAGTTGCAAGATCACCCAGCTAGCCTATGATGGGTTGTCACTAGATAGGCTTAACTGTCAACTTTCCCAAGGCTGAGACCTTCTCAGCCCGAGCTACACTCAAGAGTACACGATCAATGAAACCCTAAGGGGAAAATCAAACTCCGACATGGTAGAAGTTGCAAGCTCACCCAGCTAGCCTATGATGGGCTGTCACTAGATAGGCTTAACTGTCAACTTTCCCATGGCTGCGTCATTCTCAGCCCGAGCCACACTCAAGAGTACACGATCAATGAAGCGCTAAGGGGAAAGTAGAAATCCTGCTTCATACAAGTTGCCGAGTAAGCAATCAATGAAACCCTATGGTGAAAATCAAACTCCGGCATGATACAAGTTGCAAGATCACCCAGCTAGCCTATGATGGGCTGTCACTAGATAGGCTTAACTGTCAACTTTCACATGGCTGCTACCTTCTCAGCCCGAGCTACACTCAAGAGTACACGATCAATGAAACCCTATGGGGAAAATCAAACTCCGACATGGTACAAGTTGCAAGATCACCCAGCTAGCCTATGATGGGCTGTCACTAGATAGGCTTAACTGTCAACTTTCCCATGGCTGCGTCATTCTCAGCCCGATCTACACTCAAGAGTACACGATCAATGAAGCGCTAAGGGGAAAGTAGAAATCCTGCTTGATACAAGTTGCCGAGTAAGCGATCAATGAAACCCTATGGTGAAAATCAAACTCCGGCATGATACAAGTTGCAAGATCACCCAGCTAGCCTATGATGGGTTGTCACTAGATAGGCTTAACTGTCAACTTTCCCATGGCTGCGACCTTCTCAGCCCGAGCTACACTCAAGAGTACACGATCAATGAAACCCTATGGGGAAAATCAAACTCCGACATGGTAGAAGTTGCAAGCTCACCCAGCTAGCCTATGATGGGCTGTCACTAGATAGGCTTAACTGTCAACTTTCCCATGGCTGCGTCATTCTCAGCCCGAGCTACACTCAAGAGTACACGATCAATGAAGCGCTAAGGGGAAAGTAGAAATCCTGCTTCATACAAGTTGCCGAGTAAGCGATCAATGAAACCCTATGGTGAAAATCAAACTCCGGCATGATACAAGTTGCTAGATCACCCAGCTAGCCTATGATGGGTTGTCACTAGATAGGCTTAACTGTCAACTTTCCCATGGCTGCGACCTTCTCAGCCCGAGCTACACTCAAGAGTACACGATCAATGAAACCCTATGGGGAAAATCAAACTCCGACATGGTAGAAGTTGCAAGCTCACCCAGCTAGCCTATGATGGGCTGTCACTAGATAGGCTTAACTGTCAACTTTCCCATGGCTGCGTCATTCTCAGCCCGAGCTACACTCAAGAGTACACGAACAATGAAGCGCTAAGGGGAAAGTAGAAATCCTGCTTCATACAAGTTGCCGAGTAAGCGATCAATGAAACCCTATGGTGAAAATCAAACTCCGGCATGATACAAGTTGCAAGATCACCCAGCTAGCCTATGATGGGTTGTCACTAGATAGGCTTAACTGTCAACTTTCACATGGCTGCGACCTTCTCAGCCCGAGCTACACTCAAGAGTACACGATCAATGAAACCCTATGGGGAAAATCAAACTCCGACATGGTACAAGTTGCAAGATCACCCAGCTAGCCTATGATGGGCTGTCACTAGATAGGCTTAACTGTCAACTTTCCCATGGCTGCGTCATTCTCAGCCCGATCTACACTCAAGAGTACACGATCAATGAAGCGCTAAGGGGAAAGTAGAAATCCTGCTTGATACAAGTTGCCGAGTAAGCGATCAATGAAACCCTATGGTGAAAATCAAACTCCGGCATGATACAAGTTGCAAGATCACCCAGCTAGCCTATGATGGGTTGTCACTAGATAGGCTTAACTGTCAACTTTCCCATGGCTGCGACCTTCTCAGCCCGAGCTACACTCAAGAGTACACGATCAATGAAACCCTATGGGGAAAATCAAACTCCGACATGGTAGAAGTTGCAAGCTCACCCAGCTAGCCTATGATGGGCTGTCACTAGATAGGCTTAACTGTCAACTTTCCCATGGCTGCGTCATTCTCAGCCCGAGCTACACTCAAGAGTACACGATCAATGAAGCGCTAAGGGGAAAGTAGAAATCCTGCTTCATACAAGTTGCCGAGTAAGCGATCAATGAAACCCTATGGTGAAAATCAAACTCGGGCATGATACAAGTTGCAAGATCACCCAGCTAGCCTATGATGGGTTGTCACTAGATAGGCTTAACTGTCAACTTTCCCATGGCTGCGACCTTCTCAGCCCGAGCTACACTCAAGAGTACACGATCAATGAAACCCTATGGGGAAAATCAAACTCCGACATGGTAGAAGTTGCAAGCTCACCCAGCTAGCCTATGATGGGCTGTCACTAGATAGGCTTAACTGTCAACTTTCCCATGGCTGCGTCATTCTCAGCCCGAGCTACACTCAAGAGTACACGATCAATGAAGCGCTAAGGGGAAAGTAGAAATCCTGCTTCATACAAGTTGCCGAGTAAGCGATCAATGAAACCCTATGGTGAAAATCAAACTCCGGCATGATACAAGTTGCAAGATCACCCAGCTAGCCTATGATGGGTTGTCACTAGATAGGCTTAACTGTCAACTTTCCCATGGCTGCGACCTTCTCAGCTCGAGCTACACTCAAGAGTACACGATCAATGAAACCCTATGGGGAAAATCAAACTCCGACATGGTAGAAGTTGCAAGCTCACCCAGCTAGCCTATGATGGGCTGTCACTAGATAGGCTTAACTGTCAACTTTCCCATGGCTGCGTCATTCTCAGCCCGAGCTACACTCAAGAGTACACGATCAATGAAGCGCTAAGGGGAAAGTAGAAATCCTGCTTCATACAAGTTGCCGAGTAAGCAATCAATGAAACCCTATGGTGAAAATCAAACTCCGGCATGATACAAGTTGCAAGATCACCCAGCTAGCCTATGATGGGTTGTCACTAGATAGGCTTAACTGTCAACTTTCCCATGGCTGCGACCTTCTCAGCCCGAGCTACACTCAAGAGTACACGATCAATGAAACCCTATGGGGAAAATCAAACTCCGACATGGTAGAAGTTGCAAGCTCACCCAGCTAGCCTATGATGGGCTGTCACTAGATAGGCTTAACTGTCAACTTTCCCATGGCTGCGTCATTCTCAGCCCGAGCTACACTCAAGAGTACACGATCAATGAAGCGCTAAGGGGAAAGCAGAAATCCTGCTTCATACAAGTTGCCGAGTAAGCGATCAATGAAACCCTATGGTGAAAATCAAACTCCGGCATGATACAAGTTGCAAGATCACCCAGCTAGCCTATGATGGGTTGTCACTAGATAGGCTTAACTGTCAACTTTCCCATGGCTGCGACCTTCTCAGCCCGAGCTACACTCAAGAGTACACGATCAATGAAACCCTATGGGGAAAATCAAACTCCGACATGGTAGAAGTTGCAAGCTCACCCAGCTAGCATATGATGGGCTGTCACTAGATAGGCTTAACTGTCAACTTTCCCATGGCTGCGTCATTCTCAGCCCGAGCTACACTCAAGAGTACACGATCAATGAAGCGCTAAGGGGAAAGTAGAAATCCTGCTTCATACAAGTTGCCGAGTAAGCAGTCAATGAAACCCTATGGTGAAAATCAAACTCCGGCATGATACAAGTTGCAAGATCACCCAGCTAGCCTATGATGGGTTGTCACTAGATAGGCTTAACTGTCAACTTTCACATGGCTGCGACCTTCTCAGCCCGAGCTACACTCAAGAGTACACGATCAATGAAACCCTATGGGGAAAATCAAACTCCGACATGGTACAAGTTGCAAGATCACCCAGCTAGTCTATGATGGGCTGTCACTAGATAGGCTTAACTGTCAACTTTCCCATGGCTGCGTCATTCTCAGCCCGATCTACACTCAAGAGTACACGATCAATGAAGCGCTAAGGGGAAAGTAGAAATCCTGCTTGATACAAGTTGCCGAGTAAGCGATCAATGAAACCCTATGGTGAAAATCAAACTCCGGCATGATACAAGTTGCAAGATCACCCAGCTAGCCTATGATGGGTTGTCACTAGATAGGCTTAACTGTCAACTTTCCCATGGCTGCGACCTTCTCAGCCCGAGCTACACTCAAGAGTACACGATCAATGAAACCCTATGGGGAAAATCAAACTCCGACATTGTAGAAGTTGCAAGCTCACCCAGCTAGCCTATGATGGGCTGTCACTAGATAGGCTTAACTGTCAACTTTCCCATGGCTGCGTCATTCTCAGCCCGATCTACACTCAAGAGTACACGATCAATGAAGCGCTAAGGGGAAAGTAGAAATCCTGCTTGATACAAGTTGCCGGGTAAGCGATCAATGAAACCCTATGGTGAAAATCAATCTCCGGCATGATACAAGTTGCAAGATCACCCAGCTAGCCTATGATGGGTTGTCACTAGATAGGCTTAACTGTCAACTTTCCCATGGCTGCGACCTTCTCAGCCCGAGCTACACTCAAGAGTACACGATCAATGAAACCCTATGGGGAAAATCAAACTCCGACATGGTACAAGTTGCAAGCTCACCCAGCTAGCCTATGATGGGCTGTCACTAGATAGGCTTAACTGTCAACTTTCCCATGGCTGCGTCATTCTCAGCCCGAGCTACACTCAAGAGTACACGATCAATGAAGCGCTAAGGGGAAAGTAGAAATCCTGCTTCATACAAGTTGCCGAGTAAGCGATCAATGAAACCCTATGGTGAAAATCAAACTCCGGCATGATACAAGTTGCAAGATCACCCAGCTAGTCTATGATGGGTTGTCACTAGATAGGCTTAACTGTCAACTTTCCCATGGCTGCGACCTTCTCAGCCCGAGCTACACTCAAGAGTACACGATCAATGAAAACCTATGGGGAAAATCAAACTCCGACATGGTACAAGTTGCAAGCTCACCCAGCTAGCCTATGATGGGCTGTCACTAGATAGGCTTAACTGTCAACTTTCCCATGGCTGCGACCTTCTCAGCCCGAGCTACACTCAAGAGTACACGATCAATGAAACCCTATGGGGAAAATCAAACTTCGACATGGTACAAGTTGCAAGATCACCCAGCTAGCCTATGATGGGCTGTCACTAGATAGGCTTAACTGTCAACTTTCCCATGGCTGCGTCATTCTCAGCCCGATCTACACTCAATAGTACACGATCAATGAAGCGCTAAGGGGAAAGTAGAAATCCTGCTTGATACAAGTTGCCGAGTAAGCGATCAATGAAACCCTATGGTGAAAATCAAACTCCGGCATGATACAAGTTGCAAGATCACCCAGCTAGCCTATGATGGGTTGTCACTAGATAGGCTTAACTGTCAACTTTCCCATGGCTGCGACCTTCTCAGCCCGTGCTACACTCAAGAGTACACGATCAATGAAACCCTATGGGGAAAATCAAACTCCGACATGGTACAAGCTGCAAGCTCACCCAGCTAGCCTATGATGGGCTGTCACTAGATAGGCTTAACTGTCAACTTTCCCATAGCTGCGACCTTCTCAGCCCGAGTTACACTCAAGAGTACACGATCAATGAAACCCTATGGGGAAAATCAAACTCCGACATGGTAGAAGTTGCAAGCTCACCCAGCTAGCCTATGATGGGCTGTCACTAGATAGGCTTAACTGTCAACTTTCCCATGGCTGCGACCTTCTCAGCCCGAGTTACACTCAAGAGTACACGATCAATGAAACCCTATGGCAAAATCAAACTCCGACATGGTAGAAGTTGCAAGCTCACCCAACTAGCCTATGATGGGCTGTCACTAGATAGGCTTAACTGTCAACTTTCCCATGGCTGCGTCATTCTCAGCCCGAGCTACACTCAAGAGTACACGATCAATGAAGCGCTAAGGGGAAAGTAGAAATCCTGCTTCATACAAGTTGCCGAGTAAGCGATCAATGAAACCCTATGGTGAAAATCAAACTCCGGCATGATACAAGTTGCAAGATCACCCAGCTAGCCTATGATGGGTTGTCACTAGATAGGCTTAACTGTCAACTTTCCCATGGCTGCGACCTTCTCAGCCCGAGCTACACTCAAGAGTACACGATCAATGAAAACCTATGGGGAAAATCAAACTCCGACATGGTACAAGTTGCAAGCTCACCCAGCTAGCCTATGATGGGCTGTCACTAGATAGGCTTAACTGTTAACTTTCCCATGGCTGCGTCATTCTCAGCCCGATCTACACTCAAGAGTACACGATCAATGAAGCGCTAAGGGGAAAGTAGAAATCCTGCTTGATACAAGTTGCCGAGTAAGCGATCAATGAAACCCTATGGTGAAAATCAAACTCCGGCATGATACAAGTTGCAAGATCACCCAGCTAGCCTATGATGGGTTGTCACTAGATAGGCTTAACTGTCAACTTTCCCATGGCTGCGACCTTCTCAGCCCGAGCTACACTCAAGAGTACACGATCAATGAAACCCTATGGGGAAAATCAAACTCCGACATGGTACAAGTTGCAAGATCACCCAGCTAGCCTATGATGGGCTGTCACTAGATAGGCTTAACTGTCAACTTTCCCATGGCTGCGTCATTCTCAGCCCGATCTACACTCAATAGTACACGATCAATGAAGCGCTAAGGGGAAAGTAGAAATCCTGCTTGATACAAGTTGCCGAGTAAGCGATCAATGAAACCCTATGGTGAAAATCAAACTCCGGCATGATACAAGTTGCAAGATCACCCAGCTAGCCTATGATGGGTTGTCACTAGATAGGCTTAACTGTCAACTTTCCCATGGCTGCGACCTTCTCAGCCCGTGCTACACTCAAGAGTACACGATCAATGAAACCCTATGGGGAAAATCAAACTCCGACATGGTACAAGTTGCAAGCTCACCCAGCTAGCCTATGATGGGCTGTCACTAGATAGGCTTAACTGTCAACTTTCCCATGGCTGCGACCTTCTCAGCCCGAGCTACACTCAAGAGTACACGATCAATGAAACCCTATGGGGAAAATCAAACTCCGACATGGTACAAGTTGCAAGATCACCCAGCTAGCCTATGATGGGCTGTCACTAGATAGGCTTAACTGTCAACTT
This sequence comes from Leptodactylus fuscus, assembly GCF_031893055.1. Classification (NCBI taxonomy): domain Eukaryota; kingdom Metazoa; phylum Chordata; class Amphibia; order Anura; family Leptodactylidae; genus Leptodactylus; species Leptodactylus fuscus. The sequence goes on along the minus strand of NW_027440444.1, from coordinate 43,483 downwards.
TCCCATGGCTGCGACCTTCTCAGCCCGAGTTACACTCAAGAGTACACGATCAATGAAACCCTATGGGGAAAATCAAACTCCGACATGGTAGAAGTTGCAAGCTCACCCAGCTAGCCTATGATGGGCTGTCACTAGATAGGCTTAACTGTCAACTTTCCCATGGCTGCGTCATTCTCAGCCCGAGCTACACTCAAGAGTACACGAACAATGAAGCGCTAAGGGGAAAGTAGAAATCCTGCTTCATACAAGTTGCCGAGTAAGCGATCAATGAAACCCTATGGTGAAAATCAAACTCCGGCATGATACAAGTTGCAAGATCACCCAGCTAGCTTATGATGGGCTGTCACTAGATAGGCTTAACTGTCAACTTTCCCATGGCTGCGACCTTCTCAGCCCGAGCTACACTCAAGAGTACACGATCAATGAAAACCTATGGGGAAAATCAAACTCCGACATGGTACAAGTTGCAAGCTCACCCAGCTAGCCTATGATGGGTTGTCACTAGATAGGCTTAACTGTCAACTTTCCCATGGCTGCGACCTTCTCAGCCCGAGCTACACTCAAGAGTACACGATCAATGAAAACCTATGGGGAAAATCAAACTCCGACATGGTACAAGTTGCAAGCTCACCCAGCTAGCCTATGATGGGCTGTCACTAGATAGGCTTAACTGTCAACTTTCCCATGGCTGCGACCTTCTCAGCCCGAGCTACACTCAAGAGTACACGATCAATGAAACCCTATGGGGAAAATCAAACTCCGACATGGTACAAGTTGCAAGATCACCCAGCTAGCCTATGATGGGCTGTCACTAGATAGGCTTAACTGTCAACTTTCCCATGGCTGCGTCATTCTCAGCCCGATCTACACTCAATAGTACACGATCAATGAAGCGCTATGGGGAAAGTAGAAATCCTGCTTGATACAAGTTGCCGAGTAAGCGATCAATGAAACCCTATGGTGAAAATCAAACTCCGGCATGATACAAGTTGCAAGATAACCCAGCTAGCCTATGATGGGTTGTCACTAGATAGGCTTAACTGTCAACTTTCCCATGGCTGCGACCTTCTCAGCCCGTGCTACACTCAAGAGTACACGATCAATGAAACCCTATGGGGAAAATCAAACTCCGACATGGTACAAGTTGCAAGCTCACCCAGCTAGCCTATGATGGGCTGTCACTAGATAGGCTTAACTGTCAACTTTCCCATGGCTGCGACCTTCTCAGCCCGAGCTACACTCAAGAGTACACGATCAATGAAACCCTATGGGGAAAATCAAACTCCGACATGGTACAAGTTGCAAGATCACCCAGCTAGCCTATGATGGGCTGTCACTAGATAGGCTTAACTGTCAACTTTCCCATGGCTGCGACCTTCTCAGCCCGAGTTACACTCAAGAGTACACGATCAATGAAACCCTATGGGGAAAATCAAACTCCGACATGGTAGAAGTTGCAAGCTCACCCAGCTAGCCTATGATGGGCTGTCACTAGATAGGCTTAACTGTCAACTTTCCCATGGCTGCGTCATTCTCAGCCCGAGCTACACTCAAGAGTACACGAACAATGAAGCGCTAAGGGGAAAGTAGAAATCCTGCTTCATACAAGTTGCCGAGTAAGCGATCAATGAAACCCTATGGTGAAAATCAAACTCCGGCATGATACAAGTTGCAAGATCACCCAGCTAGCCTATGATGGGTTGTCACTAGATAGGCTTAACTGTCAACTTTCACATGGCTGCGACCTTCTCAGCCCGAGCTACACTCAAGAGTACACGATCAATGAAACCCTATGGGGAAAATCAAACTCCGACATGGTACAAGTTGCAAGATCACCCAGCTAGCCTATGATGGGCTGTCACTAGATAGGCTTAACTGTCAACTTTCCCATGGCTGCGTCATTCTCAGCCCGATCTACACTCAAGAGTACACGATCAATGAAGCGCTAAGGGGAAAGTAGAAATCCTGCTTCATACAAGTTGCCGAGTAAGCGATCAATGAAACCCTATGGTGAAAATCAAACTCCGGCATGATACAAGTTGCAAGATCACCCAGCTAGTCTATGATGGGTTGTCACTAGATAGGCTTAACTGTCAACTTTCCCATGGCTGCGACCTTCTCAGCCCGAGCTACACTCAAGAGTACACGATCAATGAAAACCTATGGGGAAAATCAAACTCCGACATGGTACAAGTTGCAAGCTCACCCAGCTAGCCTATGATGGGCTGTCACTAGATAGGCTTAACTGTCAACTTTCCCATGGCTGCGACCTTCTCAGCCCGAGCTACACTCAAGAGTACACGATCAATGAAACCCTATGGGGAAAATCAAACTTCGACATGGTACAAGTTGCAAGATCACCCAGCTAGCCTATGATGGGCTGTCACTAGATAGGCTTAACTGTCAACTTTCCCATGGCTGCGTCATTCTCAGCCCGATCTACACTCAATAGTACACGATCAATGAAGCGCTAAGGGGAAAGTAGAAATCCTGCTTGATACAAGTTGCCGAGTAAGCGATCAATGAAACCCTATGGTGAAAATCAAACTCCGGCATGATACAAGTTGCAAGATCACCCAGCTAGCCTATGATGGGTTGTCACTAGATAGGCTTAACTGTCAACTTTCCCATGGCTGCGACCTTCTCAGCCCGTGCTACACTCAAGAGTACACGATCAATGAAACCCTATGGGGAAAATCAAACTCCGACATGGTACAAGCTGCAAGCTCACCCAGCTAGCCTATGATGGGCTGTCACTAGATAGGCTTAACTGTCAACTTTCCCATAGCTGCGACCTTCTCAGCCCGAGTTACACTCAAGAGTACACGATCAATGAAACCCTATGGGGAAAATCAAACTCCGACATGGTAGAAGTTGCAAGCTCACCCAGCTAGCCTATGATGGGCTGTCACTAGATAGGCTTAACTGTCAACTTTCCCATGGCTGCGACCTTCTCAGCCCGAGTTACACTCAAGAGTACACGATCAATGAAACCCTATGGCAAAATCAAACTCCGACATGGTAGAAGTTGCAAGCTCACCCAACTAGCCTATGATGGGCTGTCACTAGATAGGCTTAACTGTCAACTTTCCCATGGCTGCGTCATTCTCAGCCCGAGCTACACTCAAGAGTACACGATCAATGAAGCGCTAAGGGGAAAGTAGAAATCCTGCTTCATACAAGTTTCCGAGTAAGCGATCAATGAAACCCTATGGTGAAAATCAAACTCGGGCATGATACAAGTTGCAAGATCACCCAGCTAGCCTATGATGGGTTGTCACTAGATAGGCTTAACTGTCAACTTTCCCATGGCTGCGACCTTCTCAGCCCGAGCTACACTCAAGAGTACACGATCAATGAAACCCTATGGGGAAAATCAAACTCCGACATGGTAGAAGTTGCAAGCTCACCCAGCTAGCCTATGATGGGCTGTCACTAGATAGGCTTAACTGTCAACTTTCCCATGGCTGCGTCATTCTCAGCCCGAGCTACACTCAAGAGTACACGATCAATGAAGCGCTAAGGGGAAAGTAGAAATCCTGCTTCATACAAGTTGCCGAGTAAGCAATCAATGAAACCCTATGGTGAAAATCAAACTCCGGCATGATACAAGTTGCAAGATCACCCAGCTAGCCTATGATGGGTTGTCACTAGATAGGCTTAACTGTCAACTTTCCCATGGCTGCGACCTTCTCAGCCCGAGCTACACTCAAGAGTACACGATCAATGAAACCCTATGGGGAAAATCAAACTCCGACATGGTAAAAGTTGCAAGCTCACCCAGCTAGCCTATGATGGGCTGTCACTAGATAGGCTTAACTGTCAACTTTCCCATGGCTGCGTCATTCTCAGCCCGAGCTACACTCAAGAGTACACGATCAATGAAGCGCTAAGGGGAAAGCAGAAATCCTGCTTCATACAAGTTGCCGAGTAAGCGATCAATGAAACCCTATGGTGAAAATCAAACTCCGGCATGATACAAGTTGCAAGATCACCCAGCTAGCCTATGATGGGTTGTCACTAGATAGGCTTAACTGTCAACTTTCCCATGGCTGCGACCTTCTCAGCCCGAGCTACACTCAAGAGTACACGATCAATGAAACCCTATGGGGAAAATCAAACTCCGACATGGTAGAAGTTGCAAGCTCACCCAGCTAGCATATGATGGGCTGTCACTAGATAGGCTTAACTGTCAACTTTCCCATGGCTGCGTCATTCTCAGCCCGAGCTACACTCAAGAGTACACGATCAATGAAGCGCTAAGGGGAAAGTAGAAATCCTGCTTCATACAAGTTGCCGAGTAAGCAGTCAATGAAACCCTATGGTGAAAATCAAACTCCGGCATGATACAAGTTGCAAGATCACCCAGCTAGCCTATGATGGGTTGTCACTAGATAGGCTTAACTGTCAACTTTCACATGGCTGCGACCTTCTCAGCCCGAGCTACACTCAAGAGTACACGATCAATGAAACCCTATGGGGAAAATCAAACTCCGACATGGTACAAGTTGCAAGCTCACCCAGCTAGCCTATGATGGGCTGTCACTAGATAGGCTTAACTGTCAACTTTCCCATGGCTGCGTCATTCTCAGCCCGAGCTACACTCAAGAGTACACGATCAATGAAGCGCTAAGGGGAAAGTAGAAATCCTGCTTCATACAAGTTGCCGAGTAAGCGATCAATGAAACCCTATGGTGAAAATCAAACTCCGGCATGATACAAGTTGCAAGATCACCCAGCTAGTCTATGATGGGTTGTCACTAGATAGGCTTAACTGTCAACTTTCCCATGGCTGCGACCTTCTCAGCCCGAGCTACACTCAAGAGTACACGATCAATGAAAACCTATGGGGAAAATCAAACTCCGACATGGTACAAGTTGCAAGCTCACCCAGCTAGCCTATGATGGGCTGTCACTAGATAGGCTTAACTGTCAACTTTCCCATGGCTGCGACCTTCTCAGCCCGAGCTACACTCAAGAGTACACGATCAATGAAACCCTATGGGGAAAATCAAACTTCGACATGGTACAAGTTGCAAGATCACCCAGCTAGCCTATGATGGGCTGTCACTAGATAGGCTTAACTGTCAACTTTCCCATGGCTGCGTCATTCTCAGCCCGATCTACACTCAATAGTACACGATCAATGAAGCGCTAAGGGGAAAGTAGAAATCCTGCTTGATACAAGTTGCCGAGTAAGCGATCAATGAAACCCTATGGTGAAAATCAAACTCCGGCATGATACAAGTTGCAAGATCACCCAGCTAGCCTATGATGGGTTGTCACTAGATAGGCTTAACTGTCAACTTTCCCATGGCTGCGACCTTCTCAGCCCGAGCTACACTCAAGAGTACACGATCAATGAATCCCTATGGGGAAAATCAAACTCCGACATGGTAGAAGTTGCAAGCTCACCCAGCTAGCCTATGATGGGCTGTCACTAGATAGGCTTAACTGTCAACTTTCCCATGGCTGCGTCATTCTCAGCCCGAGCTACACTCAAGAGTACACGATCAATGAAGCGCTAAGGGGAAAGTAGAAATCCTGCTTCATACAAGTTGCCGAGTAAGCGATCAATGAAACCCTATGGTGAAAATCAAACTCCGGCATGATACAAGTTGCAAGATCACCCAGCTAGCCTATGATGGGTTGTCACTAGATAGGCTTAACTGTCAACTTTCCCATGGCTGCGACCTTCTCAGCTCGAGCTACACTCAAGAGTACACGATCAATGAAACCCTATGGGGAAAATCAAACTCCGACATGGTAGAAGTTGCAAGCTCACCCAGCTAGCCTATGATGGGCTGTCACTAGATAGGCTTAACTGTCAACTTTCCCATGGCTGCGTCATTCTCAGCCCGAGCTACACTCAAGAGTACACGATCAATGAAGCGCTAAGGGGAAAGTAGAAATCCTGCTTCATACAAGTTGCCGAGTAAGCAATCAATGAAACCCTATGGTGAAAATCAAACTCCGGCATGATACAAGTTGCAAGATCACCCAGCTAGCCTATGATGGGTTGTCACTAGATAGGCTTAACTGTCAACTTTCCCATGGCTGCGACCTTCTCAGCCCGAGCTACACTCAAGAGTACACGATCAATGAAACCCTATGGGGAAAATCAAACTCCGACATGGTAGAAGTTGCAAGCTCACCCAGCTAGCCTATGATGGGCTGTCACTAGATAGGCTTAACTGTCAACTTTCCCATGGCTGCGTCATTCTCAGCCCGAGCTACACTCAAGAGTACACGATCAATGAAGCGCTAAGGGGAAAGCAGAAATCCTGCTTCATACAAGTTGCCGAGTAAGCGATCAATGAAACCCTATGGTGAAAATCAAACTCCGGCATGATACAAGTTGCAAGATCACCCAGCTAGCCTATGATGGGTTGTCACTAGATAGGCTTAACTGTCAACTTTCCCATGGCTGCGACCTTCTCAGCCCGAGCTACACTCAAGAGTACACGATCAATGAAACCCTATGGGGAAAATCAAACTCCGACATGGTAGAAGTTGCAAGCTCACCCAGCTAGCATATGATGGGCTGTCACTAGATAGGCTTAACTGTCAACTTTCCCATGGCTGCGTCATTCTCAGCCCGAGCTACACTCAAGAGTACACGATCAATGAAGCGCTAAGGGGAAAGTAGAAATCCTGCTTCATACAAGTTGCCGAGTAAGCAGTCAATGAAACCCTATGGTGAAAATCAAACTCCGGCATGATACAAGTTGCAAGATCACCCAGCTAGCCTATGATGGGTTGTCACTAGATAGGCTTAACTGTCAACTTTCACATGGCTGCGACCTTCTCAGCCCGAGCTACACTCAAGAGTACACGATCAATGAAACCCTATGGGGAAAATCAAACTCCGACATGGTACAAGTTGCAAGATCACCCAGCTAGTCTATGATGGGCTGTCACTAGATAGGCTTAACTGTCAACTTTCCCATGGCTGCGTCATTCTCAGCCCGATCTACACTCAAGAGTACACGATCAATGAAGCGCTAAGGGGAAAGTAGAAATCCTGCTTGATACAAGTTGCCGAGTAAGCGATCAATGAAACCCTATGGTGAAAATCAAACTCCGGCATGATACAAGTTGCAAGATCACCCAGCTAGCCTATGATGGGTTGTCACTAGATAGGCTTAACTGTCAACTTTCCCATGGCTGCGACCTTCTCAGCCCGAGCTACACTCAAGAGTACACGATCAATGAAACCCTATGGGGAAAATCAAACTCCGACATTGTAGAAGTTGCAAGCTCACCCAGCTAGCCTATGATGGGCTGTCACTAGATAGGCTTAACTGTCAACTTTCCCATGGCTGCGTCATTCTCAGCCCGATCTACACTCAAGAGTACACGATCAATGAAGCGCTAAGGGGAAAGTAGAAATCCTGCTTGATACAAGTTGCCGGGTAAGCGATCAATGAAACCCTATGGTGAAAATCAATCTCCGGCATGATACAAGTTGCAAGATCACCCAGCTAGCCTATGATGGGTTGTCACTAGATAGGCTTAACTGTCAACTTTCCCATGGCTGCGACCTTCTCAGCCCGAGCTACACTCAAGAGTACACGATCAATGAAACCCTATGGGGAAAATCAAACTCCGACATGGTACAAGTTGCAAGCTCACCCAGCTAGCCTATGATGGGCTGTCACTAGATAGGCTTAACTGTCAACTTTCCCATGGCTGCGTCATTCTCAGCCCGAGCTACACTCAAGAGTACACGATCAATGAAGCGCTAAGGGGAAAGTAGAAATCCTGCTTCATACAAGTTGCCGAGTAAGCGATCAATGAAACCCTATGGTGAAAATCAAACTCCGGCATGATACAAGTTGCAAGATCACCCAGCTAGTCTATGATGGGTTGTCACTAGATAGGCTTAACTGTCAACTTTCCCATGGCTGCGACCTTCTCAGCCCGAGCTACACTCAAGAGTACACGATAAATGAAAACCTATGGGGAAAATCAAACTCCGACATGGTACAAGTTGCAAGCTCACCCAGCTAGCCTATGATGGGCTGTCACTAGATAGGCTTAACTGTCAACTTTCCCATGGCTGCGACCTTCTCAGCCCGAGCTACACTCAAGAGTACACGATCAATGAAACCCTATGGGGAAAATCAAACTTCGACATGGTACAAGTTGCAAGATCACCCAGCTAGCCTATGATGGGCTGTCACTAGATAGGCTTAACTGTCAACTTTCCCATGGCTGCGTCATTCTCAGCCCGATCTACACTCAATAGTACACGATCAATGAAGCGCTAAGGGGAAAGTAGAAATCCTGCTTGATACAAGTTGCCGAGTAAGCGATCAATGAAACCCTATGGTGAAAATCAAACTCCGGCATGATACAAGTTGCAAGATCACCCAGCTAGCCTATGATGGGTTGTCACTAGATAGGCTTAACTGTCAACTTTCCCATGGCTGCGACCTTCTCAGCCCGTGCTACACTCAAGAGTACACGATCAATGAAACCCTATGGGGAAAATCAAACTCCGACATGGTACAAGCTGCAAGCTCACCCAGCTAGCCTATGATGGGCTGTCACTAGATAGGCTTAACTGTCAACTTTCCCATGGCTGCGACCTTCTCAGCCCGAGTTACACTCAAGAGTACACGATCAATGAAACCCTATGGGGAAAATCAAACTCCGACATGGTAGAAGTTGCAAGCTCACCCAGCTAGCCTATGATGGGCTGTCACTAGATAGGCTTAACTGTCAACTTTCCCATGGCTGCGACCTTCTCAGCCCGAGTTACACTCAAGAGTACACGATCAATGAAACCCTATGGCAAAATCAAACTCCGACATGGTAGAAGTTGCAAGCTCACCCAACTAGCCTATGATGGGCTGTCACTAGATAGGCTTAACTGTCAACTTTCCCATGGCTGCGTCATTCTCAGCCCGAGCTACACTCAAGAGTACACGATCAATGAAGCGCTAAGGGGAAAGTAGAAATCCTGCTTCATACAAGTTGCCGAGTAAGCGATCAATGAAACCCTATGGTGAAAATCAAACTCCGGCATGATACAAGTTGCAAGATCACCCAGCTAGCCTATGATGGGTTGTCACTAGATAGGCTTAACTGTCAACTTTCCCATGGCTGCGACCTTCTCAGCCCGAGCTACACTCAAGAGTACACGATCAATGAAAACCTATGGGGAAAATCAAACTCCGACATGGTACAAGTTGCAAGCTCACCCAGCTAGCCTATGATGGGCTGTCACTAGATAGGCTTAACTGTTAACTTTCCCATGGCTGCGTCATTCTCAGCCCGATCTACACTCAATAGTACACGATCAATGAAGCGCTAAGGGGAAAGTAGAAATCCTGCTTGATACAAGTTGCCGAGTAAGCGATCAATGAAACCCTATGGTGAAAATCAAACTCCGGCATGATACAAGTTGCAAGATCACCCAGCTAGCCTATGATGGGTTGTCACTAGATAGGCTTAACTGTCAACTTTCCCATGGCTGCGACCTTCTCAGCCCGTGCTACACTCAAGAGTACACGATCAATGAAACCCTATGGGGAAAATCAAACTCCGACATGGTACAAGTTGCAAGATCACCCAGCTAGCCTATGATGGGCTGTCACTAGATAGGCTTAACTGTCAACTTTCCCATGGCTGCGTCATTCTCAGCCCGATCTACACTCAAGAGTACACGATCAATGAAGCGCTAAGGGGAAAGTGGAAATCATGCTTGATACAAGGTGCCGAGTAAGCGATCAATGAAACCCTATGGTGAAAATCAATCTCCGGCATGATACAAGTTGCAAGATCACCCAGCTAGCCTATGATGGGTTGTCACTAGATAGGCTTAACTGTCAACTTTCCCATGGCTGCGACCTTCTCAGCCCGAGCTACACTCAAGAGTACACGATCAATGAAAACCTATGGGGAAAATCAAACTCCGACATGGTACAAGTTGCAAGCTCACCCAGCTAGCCTATGATGGGTTGTCACTAGATAGGCTTAACTGTCAACTTTCCCATGGCTGCGACCTTCTCAGCCCGAGCTACACTCAAGAGTACACGATCAATGAAAACCTATGGGGAAAATCAAACTCCGACATGGTACAAGTTGCAAGCTCACCCAGCTAGCCTATGATGGGCTGTCACTAGATAGGCTTAACTGTCAACTTTCCCATGGCTGCGACCTTCTCAGCCCGAGCTACACTCAAGAGTACACGATCAATGAAACCCTATGGGGAAAATCAAACTCCGACATGGTACAAGTTGCAAGATCACCCAGCTAGCCTATGATGGGCTGTCACTAGATAGGCTTAACTGTCAACTTTCCCATGGCTGCGTCATTCTCAGCCCGATCTACACTCAATAGTACACGATCAATGAAGCGCTAAGGGGAAAGTAGAAATCCTGCTTGATACAAGTTGCCGAGTAAGCGATCAATGAAACCCTATGGTGAAAATCAAACTCCGGCATGATACAAGTTGCAAGATCACCCAGCTAGCCTATGATGGGTTGTCACTAGATAGGCTTAACTGTCAACTTTCCCATGGCTGCGACCTTCTCAGCCCGTGCTACACTCAAGAGTACACGATCAATGAAACCCTATGGGGAAAATCAAACTCCGACATGGTACAAGTTGCAAGCTCACCCAGCTAGCCTATGATGGGCTGTCACTAGATAGGCTTAACTGTCAACTTTCCCATGGCTGCGACCTTCTCAGCCCGAGCTACACTCAAGAGTACACGATCAATGAAACCCTATGGGGAAAATCAAACTCCGACATGGTACAAGTTGCAAGATCACCCAGCTAGCCTATGATGGGCTGTCACTAGATAGGCTTAACTGTCAACTTTCCCATGGCTGCGACCTTCTCAGCCCGAGTTACACTCAAGAGTACACGATCAATGAAACCCTATGGGGAAAATCAAACTCCGACATGGTAGAAGTTGCAAGCTCACCCAGCTAGCCTATGATGGGCTGTCACTAGATAGGCTTAACTGTCAACTTTCCCATGGCTGCGTCATTCTCAGCCCGAGCTACACTCAAGAGTACACGAACAATGAAGCGCTAAGGGGAAAGTAGAAATCCTGCTTCATACAAGTTGCCGAGTAAGCGATCAATGAAACCCTATGGTGAAAATCAAACTCCGGCATGATACAAGTTGCAAGATCACCCAGCTAGCCTATGATGGGTTGTCACTAGATAGGCTTAACTGTCAACTTTCACATGGCTGCGACCTTCTCAGCCCGAGCTACACTCAAGAGTACACGATCAATGAAACCCTATGGGGAAAATCAAACTCCGACATGGTACAAGTTGCAAGATCACCCAGCTAGCCTATGATGGGCTGTCACTAGATAGGCTTAACTGTCAACTTTCCCATGGCTGCGTCATTCTCAGCCCGATCTACACTCAAGAGTACACGATCAATGAAGCGCTAAGGGGAAAGTAGAAATCCTGCTTGATACAAGTTGCCGAGTAAGCGATCAATGAAACCCTATGGTGAAAATCAAACTCCGGCATGATACAAGTTGCAAGCTCACCCAGCTAGCCTATGATGGGTTGTCACTAGATAGGCTTAACTGTCAACTTTCCCAAGGCTGCGACCTTCTCAGCCCGAGCTACACTCAAGAGTACACGATCAATGAAACCCTATGGGGAAAATCAAACTCCGACATGGTAGAAGTTGCAAGCTCACCCAGCTAGCCTATGATGGGCTGTCACTAGATAGGCTTAACTGTCAACTTTCCCATGGCTGCGTCATTCTCAGCCCGAGCCACACTCAAGAGTACACGATCAATGAAGCGCTAAGGGGAAAGTAGAAATCCTGCTTCATACAAGTTGCCGAGTAAGCAATCAATGAAACCCTATGGTGAAAATCAAACTCCGGCATGATACAAGTTGCAAGATCACCCAGCTAGCCTATGATGGGCTGTCACTAGATAGGCTTAACTGTCAACTTTCACATGGCTGCTACCTTCTCAGCCCGAGCTACACTCAAGAGTACACGATCAATGAAACCCTATGGGGAAAATCAAACTCCGACATGGTACAAGTTGCAAGATCACCCAGCTAGCCTATGATGGGCTGTCACTAGATAGGCTTAACTGTCAACTTTCCCATGGCTGCGTCATTCTCAGCCCGATCTACACTCAAGAGTACACGATCAATGAAGCGCTAAGGGGAAAGTAGAAATCCTGCTTGATACAAGTTGCCGAGTAAGCGATCAATGAAACTCTATGGTGAAAATCAAACTCCGGCATGATACAAGTTGCAAGATCACCCAGCTAGCCTATGATGGGTTGTCACTAGATAGGCTTAACTGTCAACTTTCCCATGGCTGCGACCTTCTCAGCCCGAGCTACACTCAAGAGTACACGATCAATGAAACCCTATGGGGAAAATCAAACTCCGACATGGTAGAAGTTGCAAGCTCACCCAGCTAGCCTATGATGGGCTGTCACTAGATAGGCTTAACTGTCAACTTTCCCATGGCTGCGTCATTCTCAGCCCGAGCTACACTCAAGAGTACACGATCAATGAAGCGCTAAGGGGAAAGTAGAAATCCTGCTTCATACAAGTTGCCGAGTAAGCGATCAATGAAACCCTATGGTGAAAATCAAACTCCGGCATGATACAAGTTGCTAGATCACCCAGCTAGCCTATGATGGGTTGTCACTAGATAGGCTTAACTGTCAACTTTGCCATGGCTGCGACCTTCTCAGCCCGAGCTACACTCAAGAGTACACGATCAATGAAACCCTATGGGGAAAATCAAACTCCGACATGGTAGAAGTTGCAAGCTCACCCAGCTAGCCTATGATGGGCTGTCACTAGATAGGCTTAACTGTCAACTTTCCCATGGCTGCGTCATTCTCAGCCCGAGCTACACTCAAGAGTACACGAACAATGAAGCGCTAAGGGGAAAGTAGAAATCCTGCTTCATACAAGTTGCCGAGTAAGCGATCAATGAAACCCTATGGTGAAAATCAAACTCCGGCATGATACAAGTTGCAAGATCACCCAGCTAGCCTATGATGGGTTGTCACTAGATAGGCTTAACTGTCAACTTTCACATGGCTGCGACCTTCTCAGCCCGAGCTACACTCAAGAGTACACGATCAATGAAACCCTATGGGGAAAATCAAACTCCGACATGGTACAAGTTGCAAGATCACCCAGCTAGCCTATGATGGGCTGTCACTAGATAGGCTTAACTGTCAACTTTCCCATGGCTGCGTCATTCTCAGCCCGATCTACACTCAAGAGTACACGATCAATGAAGCGCTAAGGGGAAAGTAGAAATCCTGCTTGATACAAGTTGCCGAGTAAGCGATCAATGAAACCCTATGGTGAAAATCAAACTCGGGCATGATACAAGTTGCAAGATCACCCAGCTAGCCTATGATGGGTTGTCACTAGATAGGCTTAACTGTCAACTTTCCCATGGCTGCGACCTTCTCAGCCCGAGCTACACTCAAGAGTACACGATCAATGAAACCCTATGGGGAAAATCAAACTCCGACATGGTAGAAGTTGCAAGCTCACCCAGCTAGCCTATGATGGGCTGTCACTAGATAGGCTTAACTGTCAACTTTCCCATGGCTGCGTCATTCTCAGCCCGAGCTACACTCAAGAGTACACGATCAATGAAGCGCTAAGGGGAAAGTAGAAATCCTGCTTCATACAAGTTGCCGAGTAAGCAGTCAATGAAACCCTATGGTGAAAATCAAACTCCGGCATGATACAAGTTGCAAGATCACCCAGCTAGCCTATGATGGGTTGTCACTAGATAGGCTTAACTGTCAACTTTCACATGGCTGCGACCTTCTCAGCCCGAGCTACACTCAAGAGTACACGATCAATGAAACCCTATGGGGAAAATCAAACTCCGACATGGTACAAGTTGCAAGATCACCCAGCTAGTCTATGATGGGCTGTCACTAGATAGGCTTAACTGTCAACTTTCCCATGGCTGCGTCATTCTCAGCCCGATCTACACTCAAGAGTACACGATCAATGAAGCGCTAAGGGGAAAGTAGAAATCCTGCTTGATACAAGTTGCCGAGTAAGCGATCAATGAAACCCTATGGTGAAAATCAAACTCCGGCATGATACAAGTTGCAAGATCACCCAGCTAGCCTATGATGGGTTGTCACTAGATAGGCTTAACTGTCAACTTTCCCATGGCTGCGACCTTCTCAGCCCGAGCTACACTCAAGAGTACACGATCAATGAAACCCTATGGGGAAAATCAAACTCCGACATTGTAGAAGTTGCAAGCTCACCCAGCTAGCCTATGATGGGCTGTCACTAGATAGGCTTAACTGTCAACTTTCCCATGGCTGCGTCATTCTCAGCCCGATCTACACTCAAGAGTACACGATCAATGAAGCGCTAAGGGGAAAGTAGAAATCCTGCTTGATACAAGTTGCCGGGTAAGCGATCAATGAAACCCTATGGTGAAAATCAATCTCCGGCATGATACAAGTTGCAAGATCACCCAGCTAGCCTATGATGGGTTGTCACTAGATAGGCTTAACTGTCAACTTTCCCATGGCTGCGACCTTCTCAGCCCGAGCTACACTCAAGAGTACACGATCAATGAAACCCTATGGGGAAAATCAAACTCCGACATGGTACAAGTTGCAAGCTCACCCAGCTAGCCTATGATGGGCTGTCACTAGATAGGCTTAACTGTCAACTTTCCCATGGCTGCGTCATTCTCAGCCCGAGCTACACTCAAGAGTACACGATCAATGAAGCGCTAAGGGGAAAGTAGAAATCCTGCTTCATACAAGTTGCCGAGTAAGCGATCAATGAAACGCTATGGTGAAAATCAAACTCCGGCATGATACAAGTTGCAAGATCACCCAGCTAGTCTATGATGGGTTGTCACTAGATAGGCTTAACTGTCAACTTTCCCATGGCTGCGACCTTCTCAGCCCGAGCTACACTCAAGAGTACACGATCAATGAAAACCTATGGGGAAAATCAAACTCCGACATGGTACAAGTTGCAAGCTCACCCAGCTAGCCTATGATGGGCTGTCACTAGATAGGCTTAACTGTCAACTTTCCCATGGCTGCGACCTTCTCAGCCCGAGCTACACTCAAGAGTACACGATCAATGAAACCCTATGGGGAAAATCAAACTTCGACATGGTACAAGTTGCAAGATCACCCAGCTAGCCTATGATGGGCTGTCACTAGATAGGCTTAACTGTCAACTTTCCCATGGCTGCGTCATTCTCAGCCCGATCTACACTCAATAGTACACGATCAATGAAGCGCTAAGGGGAAAGTAGAAATCCTGCTTGATACAAGTTGCCGAGTAAGCGATCAATGAAACCCTATGGTGAAAATCAAACTCCGGCATGATACAAGTTGCAAGATCACCCAGCTAGCCTATGATGGGTTGTCACTAGATAGGCTTAACTGTCAACTTTCCCATGGCTGCGACCTTCTCAGCCCGTGCTACACTCAAGAGTACACGATCAATGAAACCCTATGGGGAAAATCAAACTCCGACATGGTACAAGCTGCAAGCTCACCCAGCTAGCCTATGATGGGCTGTCACTAGATAGGCTTAACTGTCAACTTTCCCATGGCTGCGACCTTCTCAGCCCGAGTTACACTCAAGAGTACACGATCAATGAAACCCTATGGGGAAAATCAAACTCCGACATGGTAGAAGTTGCAAGCTCACCCAACTAGCCTATGATGGGCTGTCACTAGATAGGCTTAACTGTCAACTTTCCCATGGCTGCGTCATTCTCAGCCCGAGCTACACTCAAGAGTACACGATCAATGAAGCGCTAAGGGGAAAGTAGAAATCCTGCTTCATACAAGTTGCCGAGTAAGCGATCAATGAAACCCTATGGTGAAAATCAAACTCCGGCATGATACAAGTTGCAAGATCACCCAGCTAGCCTATGATGGGTTGTCACTAGATAGGCTTAACTGTCAACTTTCCCATGGCTGCGACCTTCTCAGCCCGAGCTACACTCAAGAGTACACGATCAATGAAAACCTATGGGGAAAATCAAACTCCGACATGGTACAAGTTGCAAGCTCACCCAGCTAGCCTATGATGGGCTGTCACTAGATAGGCTTAACTGTTAACTTTCCCATGGCTGCGTCATTCTCAGCCCGATCTACACTCAAGAGTACACGATCAATGAAGCGCTAAGGGGAAAGTAGAAATCCTGCTTGATACAAGTTGCCGAGTAAGCGATCAATGAAACCCTATGGTGAAAATCAAACTCCGGCATGATACAAGTTGCAAGATCACCCAGCTAGCCTATGATGGGTTGTCACTAGATAGGCTTAACTGTCAACTTTCCCATGGCTGCGACCTTCTCAGCCCGAGCTACACTCAAGAGTACACGATCAATGAAACCCTATGGGGAAAATCAAACTCCGACATGGTACAAGTTGCAAGATCACCCAGCTAGCCTATGATGGGCTGTCACTAGATAGGCTTAACTGTCAACTTTCCCATGGCTGCGTCATTCTCAGCCCGATCTACACTCAATAGTACACGATCAATGAAGCGCTAAGGGGAAAGTAGAAATCCTGCTTGATACAAGTTGCCGAGTAAGCGATCAATGAAACCCTATGGTGAAAATCAAACTCCGGCATGATACAAGTTGCAAGATCACCCAGCTAGCCTATGATGGGTTGTCACTAGATAGGCTTAACTGTCAACTTTCCCATGGCTGCGACCTTCTCAGCCCGTGCTACACTCAAGAGTACACGATCAATGAAACCCTATGGGGAAAATCAAACTCCGACATGGTACAAGTTGCAAGCTCACCCAGCTAGCCTATGATGGGCTGTCACTAGATAGGCTTAACTGTCAACTTTCCCATGGCTGCGACCTTCTCAGCCCGAGCTACACTCAAGAGTACACGATCAATGAAACCCTATGGGGAAAATCAAACTCCGACATGGTACAAGTTGCAAGATCACCCAGCTAGCCTATGATGGGCTGTCACTAGATAGGCTTAACTGTCAACTTTCCCATGGCTGCGACCTTCTCAGCCCGAGTTACACTCAAGAGTACACGATCAATGAAACCCTATGGGGAAAATCAAACTCCGACATGGTAGAAGTTGCAAGCTCACCCAGCTAGCCTATGATGGGCTGTCACTAGATAGGCTTAACTGTCAACTTTCCCATGGCTGCGTCATTCTCAGCCCGAGCTACACTCAAGAGTACACGAACAATGAAGCGCTAAGGGGAAAGTAGAAATCCTGCTTCATACAAGTTGCCGAGTAAGCGATCAATGAAACCCTATGGTGAAAATCAAACTCCGGCATGATACAAGTTGCAAGATCACCCAGCTAGCCTATGATGGGTTGTCACTAGATAGGCTTAACTGTCAACTTTCACATGGCTGCGACCTTCTCAGCCCGAGCTACACTCAAGAGTACACGATCAATGAAACCCTATGGGGAAAATCAAACTCCGACATGGTACAAGTTGCAAGATCACCCAGCTAGCCTATGATGGGCTGTCACTAGATAGGCTTAACTGTCAACTTTCCCATGGCTGCGTCATTCTCAGCCCGATCTACACTCAAGAGTACACGATCAATGAAGCGCTAAGGGGAAAGTAGAAATCCTGCTTGATACAAGTTGCCGAGTAAGCGATCAATGAAACCCTATGGTGAAAATCAAACTCGGGCATGATACAAGTTGCAAGATCACCCAGCTAGCCTATGATGGGTTGTCACTAGATAGGCTTAACTGTCAACTTTCCCATGGCTGCGACCTTCTCAGCCCGAGCTACACTCAAGAGTACACGATCAATGAAACCCTATGGGGAAAATCAAACTCCGACATGGTAGAAGTTGCAAGCTCACCCAGCTAGCCTATGATGGGCTGTCACTAGATAGGCTTAACTGTCAACTTTCCCATGGCTGCGTCATTCTCAGCCCGAGCTACACTCAAGAGTACACGATCAATGAAGCGCTAAGGGGAAAGTAGAAATCCTGCTTCATACAAGTTGCCGAGTAAGCAGTCAATGAAACCCTATGGTGAAAATCAAACTCCGGCATGATACAAGTTGCAAGATCACCCAGCTAGCCTATGATGGGTTGTCACTAGATAGGCTTAACTGTCAACTTTCACATGGCTGCGACCTTCTCAGCCCGAGCTACACTCAAGAGTACACGATCAATGAAACCCTATGGGGAAAATCAAACTCCGACATGGTACAAGTTGCAAGATCACCCAGCTAGTCTATGATGGGCTGTCACTAGATAGGCTTAACTGTCAACTTTCCCATGGCTGCGTCATTCTCAGCCCGATCTACACTCAAGAGTACACGATCAATGAAGCGCTAAGGGGAAAGTAGAAATCCTGCTTGATACAAGTTGCCGAGTAAGCGATCAATGAAACCCTATGGTGAAAATCAAACTCCGGCATGATACAAGTTGCAAGATCACCCAGCTAGCCTATGATGGGTTGTCACTAGATAGGCTTAACTGTCAACTTTCCCATGGCTGCGACCTTCTCAGCCCGAGCTACACTCAAGAGTACACGATCAATGAAACCCTATGGGGAAAATCAAACTCCGACATTGTAGAAGTTGCAAGCTCACCCAGCTAGCCTATGATGGGCTGTCACTAGATAGGCTTAACTGTCAACTTTCCCATGGCTGCGTCATTCTCAGCCCGATCTACACTCAAGAGTACACGATCAATGAAGCGCTAAGGGGAAAGTAGAAATCCTGCTTGATACAAGTTGCCGGGTAAGCGATCAATGAAACCCTATGGTGAAAATCAATCTCCGGCATGATACAAGTTGCAAGATCACCCAGCTAGCCTATGATGGGTTGTCACTAGATAGGCTTAACTGTCAACTTTCCCATGGCTGCGACCTTCTCAGCCCGAGCTACACTCAAGAGTACACGATCAATGAAACCCTATGGGGAAAATCAAACTCCGACATGGTACAAGTTGCAAGCTCACCCAGCTAGCCTATGATGGGCTGTCACTAGATAGGCTTAACTGTCAACTTTCCCATGGCTGCGTCATTCTCAGCCCGAGCTACACTCAAGAGTACACGATCAATGAAGCGCTAAGGGGAAAGTAGAAATCCTGCTTCATACAAGTTGCCGAGTAAGCGATCAATGAAACGCTATGGTGAAAATCAAACTCCGGCATGATACAAGTTGCAAGATCACCCAGCTAGTCTATGATGGGTTGTCACTAGATAGGCTTAACTGTCAACTTTCCCATGGCTGCGACCTTCTCAGCCCGAGCTACACTCAAGAGTACACGATCAATGAAAACCTATGGGGAAAATCAAACTCCGACATGGTACAAGTTGCAAGCTCACCCAGCTAGCCTATGATGGGCTGTCACTAGATAGGCTTAACTGTCAACTTTCCCATGGCTGCGACCTTCTCAGCCCGAGCTACACTCAAGAGTACACGATCAATGAAACCCTATGGGGAAAATCAAACTTCGACATGGTACAAGTTGCAAGATCACCCAGCTAGCCTATGATGGGCTGTCACTAGATAGGCTTAACTGTCAACTTTCCCATGGCTGCGTCATTCTCAGCCCGATCTACACTCAATAGTACACGATCAATGAAGCGCTAAGGGGAAAGTAGAAATCCTGCTTGATACAAGTTGCCGAGTAAGCGATCAATGAAACCCTATGGTGAAAATCAAACTCCGGCATGATACAAGTTGCAAGATCACCCAGCTAGCCTATGATGGGTTGTCACTAGATAGGCTTAACTGTCAACTTTCCCATGGCTGCGACCTTCTCAGCCCGTGCTACACTCAAGAGTACACGATCAATGAAACCCTATGGGGAAAATCAAACTCCGACATGGTACAAGCTGCAAGCTCACCCAGCTAGCCTATGATGGGCTGTCACTAGATAGGCTTAACTGTCAACTTTCCCATGGCTGCGACCTTCTCAGCCCGAGTTACACTCAAGAGTACACGATCAATGAAACCCTATGGGGAAAATCAAACTCCGACATGGTAGAAGTTGCAAGCTCACCCAACTAGCCTATGATGGGCTGTCACTAGATAGGCTTAACTGTCAACTTTCCCATGGCTGCGTCATTCTCAGCCCGAGCTACACTCAAGAGTACACGATCAATGAAGCGCTAAGGGGAAAGTAGAAATCCTGCTTCATACAAGTTGCCGAGTAAGCGATCAATGAAACCCTATGGTGAAAATCAAACTCCGGCATGATACAAGTTGCAAGATCACCCAGCTAGCCTATGATGGGTTGTCACTAGATAGGCTTAACTGTCAACTTTCCCATGGCTGCGACCTTCTCAGCCCGAGCTACACTCAAGAGTACACGATCAATGAAAACCTATGGGGAAAATCAAACTCCGACATGGTACAAGTTGCAAGCTCACCCAGCTAGCCTATGATGGGCTGTCACTAGATAGGCTTAACTGTTAACTTTCCCATGGCTGCGTCATTCTCAGCCCGATCTACACTCAAGAGTACACGATCAATGAAGCGCTAAGGGGAAAGTAGAAATCCTGCTTGATACAAGTTGCCGAGTAAGCGATCAATGAAACCCTATGGTGAAAATCAAACTCCGGCATGATACAAGTTGCAAGATCACCCAGCTAGCCTATGATGGGTTGTCACTAGATAGGCTTAACTGTCAACTTTCCCATGGCTGCGACCTTCTCAGCCCGAGCTACACTCAAGAGTACACGATCAATGAAACCCTATGGGGAAAATCAAACTCCGACATGGTACAAGTTGCAAGATCACCCAGCTAGCCTATGATGGGCTGTCACTAGATAGGCTTAACTGTCAACTTTCCCATGGCTGCGTCATTCTCAGCCCGATCTACACTCAATAGTACACGATCAATGAAGCGCTAAGGGGAAAGTAGAAATCCTGCTTGATACAAGTTGCCGAGTAAGCGATCAATGAAACCCTATGGTGAAAATCAAACTCCGGCATGATACAAGTTGCAAGATCACCCAGCTAGCCTATGATGGGTTGTCACTAGATAGGCTTAACTGTCAACTTTCCCATGGCTGCGACCTTCTCAGCCCGTGCTACACTCAAGAGTACACGATCAATGAAACCCTATGGGGAAAATCAAACTCCGACATGGTACAAGTTGCAAGCTCACCCAGCTAGCCTATGATGGGCTGTCACTAGATAGGCTTAACTGTCAACTTTCCCATGGCTGCGACCTTCTCAGCCCGAGCTACACTCAAGAGTACACGATCAATGAAACCCTATGGGGAAAATCAAACTCCGACATGGTACAAGTTGCAAGATCACCCAGCTAGCCTATGATGGGCTGTCACTAGATAGGCTTAACTGTCAACTTTCCCATGGCTGCGACCTTCTCAGCCCGAGTTACACTCAAGAGTACACGATCAATGAAACCCTATGGGGAAAATCAAACTCCGACATGGTAGAAGTTGCAAGCTCACCCAGCTAGCCTATGATGGGCTGTCACTAGATAGGCTTAACTGTCAACTTTCCCATGGCTGCGTCATTCTCAGCCCGAGCTACACTCAAGAGTACACGAACAATGAAGCGCTAAGGGGAAAGTAGAAATCCTGCTTCATACAAGTTGCCGAGTAAGCGATCAATGAAACCCTATGGTGAAAATCAAACTCCGGCATGATACAAGTTGCAAGATCACCCAGCTAGCCTATGATGGGTTGTCACTAGATAGGCTTAACTGTCAACTTTCACATGGCTGCGACCTTCTCAGCCCGAGCTACACTCAAGAGTACACGATCAATGAAACCTTATGGGGAAAATCAAACTCCGACATGGTACAAGTTGCAAGATCACCCAGCTAGCCTATGATGGGCTGTCACTAGATAGGCTTAACTGTCAACTTTCCCATGGCTGCGTCATTCTCAGCCCGATCTACACTCAAGAGTACACGATCAATGAAGCGCTAAGGGGAAAGTAGAAATCATGCTTGATACAAGGTGCCGAGTAAGCGATCAATGAAACCCTATGGTGAAAATCAATCTCCGGCATGATACAAGTTGCAAGATCACCCAGCTAGCCTATGATGGGTTGTCACTAGATAGGCTTAACTGTCAACTTTCCCATGGCTGCGACCTTCTCAGCCCGAGCTACACTCAAGAGTACACGATCAATGAAAACCTATGGGGAAAATCAAACTCCGACATGGTACAAGTTGCAAGCTCACCCAGCTAGCCTATGATGGGTTGTCACTAGATAGGCTTAACTGTCAACTTTCCCATGGCTGCGACCTTCTCAGCCCGAGCTACACTCAAGAGTACACGATCAATGAAACCCTATGGGGAAAATCAAACTCCGACATGGTACAAGTTGCAAGATCACCCAGCTAGCCTATGATGGGCTGTCACTAGATAGGCTTAACTGTCAACTTTCCCATGGCTGCGACCTTCTCAGCCCGAGTTACACTCAAGAGTACACGATCAATGAAACCCTATGGGGAAAATCAAACTCCGACATGGTAGAAGTTGCAAGCTCACCCAGCTAGCCTATGATGGGCTGTCACTAGATAGGCTTAACTGTCAACTTTCCCATGGCTGCGTCATTCTCAGCCCGAGCTACACTCAAGAGTACACGAACAATGAAGCGCTAAGGGGAAAGTAGAAATCCTGCTTCATACAAGTTGCCGAGTAAGCGATCAATGAAACCCTATGGTGAAAATCAAACTCCGGCATGATACAAGTTGCAAGATCACCCAGCTAGCCTATGATGGGTTGTCACTAGATAGGCTTAACTGTCAACTTTCACATGGCTGCGACCTTCTCAGCCCGAGCTACACTCAAGAGTACACGATCAATGAAACCCTATGGGGAAAATCAAACTCCGACATGGTAGAAGTTGCAAGCTCACCCAGCTAGCCTATGATGGGCTGTCAGTAGATAGGCTTAACTGTCAACTTTCCCATGGCTGCGTCATTCTCAGCCCGAGCTACACTCAAGAGTACACGATCAATGAAGCGCTAAGGGGAAAGTAGAAATCCTGCTTCATACAAGTTGCCGAGTAAGCGATCAATGAAACCCTATGGTGAAAATCAAACTCCGGCATGATACAAGTTGCAAGATCACCCAGCTAGCCTATGATGGGTTGTCACTAGATAGGCTTAACTGTCAACTTTCCCAAGGCTGAGACCTTCTCAGCCCGAGCTACACTCAAGAGTACACGATCAATGAAACCCTAAGGGGAAAATCAAACTCCGACATGGTAGAAGTTGCAAGCTCACCCAGCTAGCCTATGATGGGCTGTCACTAGATAGGCTTAACTGTCAACTTTCCCATGGCTGCGTCATTCTCAGCCCGAGCCACACTCAAGAGTACACGATCAATGAAGCGCTAAGGGGAAAGTAGAAATCCTGCTTCATACAAGTTGCCGAGTAAGCAATCAATGAAACCCTATGGTGAAAATCAAACTCCGGCATGATACAAGTTGCAAGATCACCCAGCTAGCCTATGATGGGCTGTCACTAGATAGGCTTAACTGTCAACTTTCACATGGCTGCTACCTTCTCAGCCCGAGCTACACTCAAGAGTACACGATCAATGAAACCCTATGGGGAAAATCAAACTCCGACATGGTACAAGTTGCAAGATCACCCAGCTAGCCTATGATGGGCTGTCACTAGATAGGCTTAACTGTCAACTTTCCCATGGCTGCGTCATTCTCAGCCCGATCTACACTCAAGAGTACACGATCAATGAAGCGCTAAGGGGAAAGTAGAAATCCTGCTTGATACAAGTTGCCGAGTAAGCGATCAATGAAACCCTATGGTGAAAATCAAACTCCGGCATGATACAAGTTGCAAGAACATCCAGCTAGCCTATGATGGGTTGTCACTAGATAGGCTTAACTGTCAACTTTCCCATGGCTGCGACCTTCTCAGCCCGAGCTACACTCAAGAGTACACGATCAATGAAACCCTATGGGGAAAATCAAACTCCGACATGGTAGAAGTTGCAAGCTCACCCAGCTAGCCTATGATGGGCTGTCACTAGATAGGCTTAACTGTCAACTTTCCCATGGCTGCGTCATTCTCAGCCCGAGCTACACTCAAGAGTACACGATCAATGAAGCGCTAAGGGGAAAGTAGAAATCCTGCTTCATACAAGTTGCCGAGTAAGCGATCAATGAAACCCTATGGTGAAAATCAAACTCCGGCATGATACAAGTTGCTAGATCACCCAGCTAGCCTATGATGGGTTGTCACTAGATAGGCTTAACTGTCAACTTTCCCATGGCTGCGACCTTCTCAGCCCGAGCTACACTCAAGAGTACACGATCAATGAAACCCTATGGGGAAAATCAAACTCCGACATGGTAGAAGTTGCAAGCTCACCCAGCTAGCCTATGATGGGCTGTCACTAGATAGGCTTAACTGTCAACTTTCCCATGGCTGCGTCATTCTCAGCCCGAGCTACACTCAAGAGTACACGAACAATGAAGCGCTAAGGGGAAAGTAGAAATCCTGCTTCATACAAGTTGCCGAGTAAGCGATCAATGAAACCCTATGGTGAAAATCAAACTCCGGCATGATACAAGTTGCAAGATCACCCAGCTAGCCTATGATGGGTTGTCACTAGATAGGCTTAACTGTCAACTTTCACATGGCTGCGACCTTCTCAGCCCGAGCTACACTCAAGAGTACACGATCAATGAAACCCTATGGGGAAAATCAAACTCCGACATGGTACAAGTTGCAAGATCACCCAGCTAGCCTATGATGGGCTGTCACTAGATAGGCTTAACTGTCAACTTTCCCATGGCTGCGTCATTCTCAGCCCGATCTACACTCAAGAGTACACGATCAATGAAGCGCTAAGGGGAAAGTAGAAATCCTGCTTGATACAAGTTGCCGAGTAAGCGATCAATGAAACCCTATGGTGAAAATCAAACTCCGGCATGATACAAGTTGCAAGATCACCCAGCTAGCCTATGATGGGTTGTCACT
Organism: Leptodactylus fuscus; assembly: GCF_031893055.1. NCBI lineage: Eukaryota > Metazoa > Chordata > Amphibia > Anura > Leptodactylidae > Leptodactylus > Leptodactylus fuscus. Next base: position 18,542 of record NW_027440444.1, on the reverse strand, counting down.
AGATAGGCTTAACTGTCAACTTTCCCATGGCTGCGACCTTCTCAGCCCGAGCTACACTCAAGAGTACACGATCAATGAAACCCTATGGGGAAAATCAAACTCCGACATGGTAGAAGTTGCAAGCTCACCCAGCTAGCCTATGATGGGCTGTCACTAGATAGGCTTAACTGTCAACTTTCCCATGGCTGCGTCATTCTCAGCCCGAGCTACACTCAAGAGTACACGATCAATGAAGCGCTAAGGGGAAAGTAGAAATCCTGCTTCATACAAGTTGCCGAGTAAGCGATCAATGAAACCCTATGGTGAAAATCAAACTCGGGCATGATACAAGTTGCAAGATCACCCAGCTAGCCTATGATGGGTTGTCACTAGATAGGCTTAACTGTCAACTTTCCCATGGCTGCGACCTTCTCAGCCCGAGCTACACTCAAGAGTACACGATCAATGAAACCCTATGGGGAAAATCAAACTCCGACATGGTAGAAGTTGCAAGCTCACCCAGCTAGCCTATGATGGGCTGTCACTAGATAGGCTTAACTGTCAACTTTCCCATGGCTGCGTCATTCTCAGCCCGAGCTACACTCAAGAGTACACGATCAATGAAGCGCTAAGGGGAAAGTAGAAATCCTGCTTCATACAAGTTGCCGAGTAAGCGATCAATGAAACCCTATGGTGAAAATCAAACTCCGGCATGATACAAGTTGCAAGATCACCCAGCTAGCCTATGATGGGTTGTCACTAGATAGGCTTAACTGTCAACTTTCCCATGGCTGCGACCTTCTCAGCTCGAGCTACACTCAAGAGTACACGATCAATGAAACCCTATGGGGAAAATCAAACTCCGACATGGTAGAAGTTGCAAGCTCACCCAGCTAGCCTATGATGGGCTGTCACTAGATAGGCTTAACTGTCAACTTTCCCATGGCTGCGTCATTCTCAGCCCGAGCTACACTCAAGAGTACACGATCAATGAAGCGCTAAGGGGAAAGTAGAAATCCTGCTTCATACAAGTTGCCGAGTAAGCAATCAATGAAACCCTATGGTGAAAATCAAACTCCGGCATGATACAAGTTGCAAGATCACCCAGCTAGCCTATGATGGGTTGTCACTAGATAGGCTTAACTGTCAACTTTCCCATGGCTGCGACCTTCTCAGCCCGAGCTACACTCAAGAGTACACGATCAATGAAACCCTATGGGGAAAATCAAACTCCGACATGGTAGAAGTTGCAAGCTCACCCAGCTAGCCTATGATGGGCTGTCACTAGATAGGCTTAACTGTCAACTTTCCCATGGCTGCGTCATTCTCAGCCCGAGCTACACTCAAGAGTACACGATCAATGAAGCGCTAAGGGGAAAGCAGAAATCCTGCTTCATACAAGTTGCCGAGTAAGCGATCAATGAAACCCTATGGTGAAAATCAAACTCCGGCATGATACAAGTTGCAAGATCACCCAGCTAGCCTATGATGGGTTGTCACTAGATAGGCTTAACTGTCAACTTTCCCATGGCTGCGACCTTCTCAGCCCGAGCTACACTCAAGAGTACACGATCAATGAAACCCTATGGGGAAAATCAAACTCCGACATGGTAGAAGTTGCAAGCTCACCCAGCTAGCATATGATGGGCTGTCACTAGATAGGCTTAACTGTCAACTTTCCCATGGCTGCGTCATTCTCAGCCCGAGCTACACTCAAGAGTACACGATCAATGAAGCGCTAAGGGGAAAGTAGAAATCCTGCTTCATACAAGTTGCCGAGTAAGCAGTCAATGAAACCCTATGGTGAAAATCAAACTCCGGCATGATACAAGTTGCAAGATCACCCAGCTAGCCTATGATGGGTTGTCACTAGATAGGCTTAACTGTCAACTTTCACATGGCTGCGACCTTCTCAGCCCGAGCTACACTCAAGAGTACACGATCAATGAAACCCTATGGGGAAAATCAAACTCCGACATGGTACAAGTTGCAAGATCACCCAGCTAGTCTATGATGGGCTGTCACTAGATAGGCTTAACTGTCAACTTTCCCATGGCTGCGTCATTCTCAGCCCGATCTACACTCAAGAGTACACGATCAATGAAGCGCTAAGGGGAAAGTAGAAATCCTGCTTGATACAAGTTGCCGAGTAAGCGATCAATGAAACCCTATGGTGAAAATCAAACTCCGGCATGATACAAGTTGCAAGATCACCCAGCTAGCCTATGATGGGTTGTCACTAGATAGGCTTAACTGTCAACTTTCCCATGGCTGCGACCTTCTCAGCCCGAGCTACACTCAAGAGTACACGATCAATGAAACCCTATGGGGAAAATCAAACTCCGACATTGTAGAAGTTGCAAGCTCACCCAGCTAGCCTATGATGGGCTGTCACTAGATAGGCTTAACTGTCAACTTTCCCATGGCTGCGTCATTCTCAGCCCGATCTACACTCAAGAGTACACGATCAATGAAGCGCTAAGGGGAAAGTAGAAATCCTGCTTGATACAAGTTGCCGGGTAAGCGATCAATGAAACCCTATGGTGAAAATCAATCTCCGGCATGATACAAGTTGCAAGATCACCCAGCTAGCCTATGATGGGTTGTCACTAGATAGGCTTAACTGTCAACTTTCCCATGGCTGCGACCTTCTCAGCCCGAGCTACACTCAAGAGTACACGATCAATGAAACCCTATGGGGAAAATCAAACTCCGACATGGTACAAGTTGCAAGCTCACCCAGCTAGCCTATGATGGGCTGTCACTAGATAGGCTTAACTGTCAACTTTCCCATGGCTGCGTCATTCTCAGCCCGAGCTACACTCAAGAGTACACGATCAATGAAGCGCTAAGGGGAAAGTAGAAATCCTGCTTCATACAAGTTGCCGAGTAAGCGATCAATGAAACCCTATGGTGAAAATCAAACTCCGGCATGATACAAGTTGCAAGATCACCCAGCTAGTCTATGATGGGTTGTCACTAGATAGGCTTAACTGTCAACTTTCCCATGGCTGCGACCTTCTCAGCCCGAGCTACACTCAAGAGTACACGATCAATGAAAACCTATGGGGAAAATCAAACTCCGACATGGTACAAGTTGCAAGCTCACCCAGCTAGCCTATGATGGGCTGTCAATAGATAGGCTTAACTGTCAACTTTCCCATGGCTGCGACCTTCTCAGCCCGAGCTACACTCAAGAGTACACGATCAATGAAACCCTATGGGGAAAATCAAACTTCGACATGGTACAAGTTGCAAGATCACCCAGCTAGCCTATGATGGGCTGTCACTAGATAGGCTTAACTGTCAACTTTCCCATGGCTGCGTCATTCTCAGCCCGATCTACACTCAATAGTACACGATCAATGAAGCGCTAAGGGGAAAGTAGAAATCCTGCTTGATACAAGTTGCCGAGTAAGCGATCAATGAAACCCTATGGTGAAAATCAAACTCCGGCATGATACAAGTTGCAAGATCACCCAGCTAGCCTATGATGGGTTGTCACTAGATAGGCTTAACTGTCAACTTTCCCATGGCTGCGACCTTCTCAGCCCGTGCTACACTCAAGAGTACACGATCAATGAAACCCTATGGGGAAAATCAAACTCCGACATGGTACAAGCTGCAAGCTCACCCAGCTAGCCTATGATGGGCTGTCACTAGATAGGCTTAACTGTCAACTTTCCCAAGGCTGAGACCTTCTCAGCCCGAGCTACACTCAAGAGTACACGATCAATGAAACCCTAAGGGGAAAATCAAACTCCGACATGGTAGAAGTTGCAAGCTCACCCAGCTAGCCTATGATGGGCTGTCACTAGATAGGCTTAACTGTCAACTTTCCCATGGCTGCGTCATTCTCAGCCCGAGCCACACTCAAGAGTACACGATCAATGAAGCGCTAAGGGGAAAGTAGAAATCCTGCTTCATACAAGTTGCCGAGTAAGCAATCAATGAAACCCTATGGTGAAAATCAAACTCCGGCATGATACAAGTTGCAAGATCACCCAGCTAGCCTATGATGGGCTGTCACTAGATAGGCTTAACTGTCAACTTTCACATGGCTGCTACCTTCTCAGCCCGAGCTACACTCAAGAGTACACGATCAATGAAACCCTATGGGGAAAATCAAACTCCGACATGGTACAAGTTGCAAGATCACCCAGCTAGCCTATGATGGGCTGTCACTAGATAGGCTTAACTGTCAACTTTCCCATGGCTGCGTCATTCTCAGCCCGATCTACACTCAAGAGTACACGATCAATGAAGCGCTAAGGGGAAAGTAGAAATCCTGCTTGATACAAGTTGCCGAGTAAGCGATCAATGAAACCCTATGGTGAAAATCAAACTCCGGCATGATACAAGTTGCAAGAACATCCAGCTAGCCTATGATGGGTTGTCACTAGATAGGCTTAACTGTCAACTTTCCCATGGCTGCGACCTTCTCAGCCCGAGCTACACTCAAGAGTACACGATCAATGAAACCCTATGGGGAAAATCAAACTCCGACATGGTAGAAGTTGCAAGCTCACCCAGCTAGCCTATGATGGGCTGTCACTAGATAGGCTTAACTGTCAACTTTCCCATGGCTGCGTCATTCTCAGCCCGAGCTACACTCAAGAGTACACGATCAATGAAGCGCTAAGGGGAAAGTAGAAATCCTGCTTCATACAAGTTGCCGAGTAAGCGATCAATGAAACCCTATGGTGAAAATCAAACTCCGGCATGATACAAGTTGCTAGATCACCCAGCTAGCCTATGATGGGTTGTCACTAGATAGGCTTAACTGTCAACTTTCCCATGGCTGCGACCTTCTCAGCCCGAGCTACACTCAAGAGTACACGATCAATGAAACCCTATGGGGAAAATCAAACTCCGACATGGTAGAAGTTGCAAGCTCACCCAGCTAGCCTATGATGGGCTGTCACTAGATAGGCTTAACTGTCAACTTTCCCATGGCTGCGTCATTCTCAGCCCGAGCTACACTCAAGAGTACACGAACAATGAAGCGCTAAGGGGAAAGTAGAAATCCTGCTTCATACAAGTTGCCGAGTAAGCGATCAATGAAACCCTATGGTGAAAATCAAACTCCGGCATGATACAAGTTGCAAGATCACCCAGCTAGCCTATGATGGGTTGTCACTAGATAGGCTTAACTGTCAACTTTCACATGGCTGCGACCTTCTCAGCCCGAGCTACACTCAAGAGTACACGATCAATGAAACCCTATGGGGAAAATCAAACTCCGACATGGTACAAGTTGCAAGATCACCCAGCTAGCCTATGATGGGCTGTCACTAGATAGGCTTAACTGTCAACTTTCCCATGGCTGCGTCATTCTCAGCCCGATCTACACTCAAGAGTACACGATCAATGAAGCGCTAAGGGGAAAGTAGAAATCCTGCTTGATACAAGTTGCCGAGTAAGCGATCAATGAAACCCTATGGTGAAAATCAAACTCCGGCATGATACAAGTTGCAAGATCACCCAGCTAGCCTATGATGGGTTGTCACTAGATAGGCTTAACTGTCAACTTTCCCATGGCTGCGACCTTCTCAGCCCGAGCTACACTCAAGAGTACACGATCAATGAAACCCTATGGGGAAAATCAAACTCCGACATGGTAGAAGTTGCAAGCTCACCCAGCTAGCCTATGATGGGCTGTCACTAGATAGGCTTAACTGTCAACTTTCCCATGGCTGCGTCATTCTCAGCCCGAGCTACACTCAAGAGTACACGATCAATGAAGCGCTAAGGGGAAAGTAGAAATCCTGCTTCATACAAGTTGCCGAGTAAGCGATCAATGAAACCCTATGGTGAAAATCAAACTCGGGCATGATACAAGTTGCAAGATCACCCAGCTAGCCTATGATGGGTTGTCACTAGATAGGCTTAACTGTCAACTTTCCCATGGCTGCGACCTTCTCAGCCCGAGCTACACTCAAGAGTACACGATCAATGAAACCCTATGGGGAAAATCAAACTCCGACATGGTAGAAGTTGCAAGCTCACCCAGCTAGCCTATGATGGGCTGTCACTAGATAGGCTTAACTGTCAACTTTCCCATGGCTGCGTCATTCTCAGCCCGAGCTACACTCAAGAGTACACGATCAATGAAGCGCTAAGGGGAAAGTAGAAATCCTGCTTCATACAAGTTGCCGAGTAAGCGATCAATGAAACCCTATGGTGAAAATCAAACTCCGGCATGATACAAGTTGCAAGATCACCCAGCTAGCCTATGATGGGTTGTCACTAGATAGGCTTAACTGTCAACTTTCCCATGGCTGCGACCTTCTCAGCTCGAGCTACACTCAAGAGTACACGATCAATGAAACCCTATGGGGAAAATCAAACTCCGACATGGTAGAAGTTGCAAGCTCACCCAGCTAGCCTATGATGGGCTGTCACTAGATAGGCTTAACTGTCAACTTTCCCATGGCTGCGTCATTCTCAGCCCGAGCTACACTCAAGAGTACACGATCAATGAAGCGCTAAGGGGAAAGTAGAAATCCTGCTTCATACAAGTTGCCGAGTAAGCAATCAATGAAACCCTATGGTGAAAATCAAACTCCGGCATGATACAAGTTGCAAGATCACCCAGCTAGCCTATGATGGGTTGTCACTAGATAGGCTTAACTGTCAACTTTCCCATGGCTGCGACCTTCTCAGCCCGAGCTACACTCAAGAGTACACGATCAATGAAACCCTATGGGGAAAATCAAACTCCGACATGGTAGAAGTTGCAAGCTCACCCAGCTAGCCTATGATGGGCTGTCACTAGATAGGCTTAACTGTCAACTTTCCCATGGCTGCGTCATTCTCAGCCCGAGCTACACTCAAGAGTACACGATCAATGAAGCGCTAAGGGGAAAGCAGAAATCCTGCTTCATACAAGTTGCCGAGTAAGCGATCAATGAAACCCTATGGTGAAAATCAAACTCCGGCATGATACAAGTTGCAAGATCACCCAGCTAGCCTATGATGGGTTGTCACTAGATAGGCTTAACTGTCAACTTTCCCATGGCTGCGACCTTCTCAGCCCGAGCTACACTCAAGAGTACACGATCAATGAAACCCTATGGGGAAAATCAAACTCCGACATGGTAGAAGTTGCAAGCTCACCCAGCTAGCATATGATGGGCTGTCACTAGATAGGCTTAACTGTCAACTTTCCCATGGCTGCGTCATTCTCAGCCCGAGCTACACTCAAGAGTACACGATCAATGAAGCGCTAAGGGGAAAGTAGAAATCCTGCTTCATACAAGTTGCCGAGTAAGCAGTCAATGAAACCCTATGGTGAAAATCAAACTCCGGCATGATACAAGTTGCAAGATCACCCAGCTAGCCTATGATGGGTTGTCACTAGATAGGCTTAACTGTCAACTTTCACATGGCTGCGACCTTCTCAGCCCGAGCTACACTCAAGAGTACACGATCAATGAAACCCTATGGGGAAAATCAAACTCCGACATGGTACAAGTTGCAAGATCACCCAGCTAGTCTATGATGGGCTGTCACTAGATAGGCTTAACTGTCAACTTTCCCATGGCTGCGTCATTCTCAGCCCGATCTACACTCAAGAGTACACGATCAATGAAGCGCTAAGGGGAAAGTAGAAATCCTGCTTGATACAAGTTGCCGAGTAAGCGATCAATGAAACCCTATGGTGAAAATCAAACTCCGGCATGATACAAGTTGCAAGATCACCCAGCTAGCCTATGATGGGTTGTCACTAGATAGGCTTAACTGTCAACTTTCCCATGGCTGCGACCTTCTCAGCCCGAGCTACACTCAAGAGTACACGATCAATGAAACCCTATGGGGAAAATCAAACTCCGACATTGTAGAAGTTGCAAGCTCACCCAGCTAGCCTATGATGGGCTGTCACTAGATAGGCTTAACTGTCAACTTTCCCATGGCTGCGTCATTCTCAGCCCGATCTACACTCAAGAGTACACGATCAATGAAGCGCTAAGGGGAAAGTAGAAATCCTGCTTGATACAAGTTGCCGGGTAAGCGATCAATGAAACCCTATGGTGAAAATCAATCTCCGGCATGATACAAGTTGCAAGATCACCCAGCTAGCCTATGATGGGTTGTCACTAGATAGGCTTAACTGTCAACTTTCCCATGGCTGCGACCTTCTCAGCCCGAGCTACACTCAAGAGTACACGATCAATGAAACCCTATGGGGAAAATCAAACTCCGACATGGTACAAGTTGCAAGCTCACCCAGCTAGCCTATGATGGGCTGTCACTAGATAGGCTTAACTGTCAACTTTCCCATGGCTGCGTCATTCTCAGCCCGAGCTACACTCAAGAGTACACGATCAATGAAGCGCTAAGGGGAAAGTAGAAATCCTGCTTCATACAAGTTGCCGAGTAAGCGATCAATGAAACCCTATGGTGAAAATCAAACTCCGGCATGATACAAGTTGCAAGATCACCCAGCTAGTCTATGATGGGTTGTCACTAGATAGGCTTAACTGTCAACTTTCCCATGGCTGCGACCTTCTCAGCCCGAGCTACACTCAAGAGTACACGATCAATGAAAACCTATGGGGAAAATCAAACTCCGACATGGTACAAGTTGCAAGCTCACCCAGCTAGCCTATGATGGGCTGTCAATAGATAGGCTTAACTGTCAACTTTCCCATGGCTGCGACCTTCTCAGCCCGAGCTACACTCAAGAGTACACGATCAATGAAACCCTATGGGGAAAATCAAACTTCGACATGGTACAAGTTGCAAGATCACCCAGCTAGCCTATGATGGGCTGTCACTAGATAGGCTTAACTGTCAACTTTCCCATGGCTGCGTCATTCTCAGCCCGATCTACACTCAATAGTACACGATCAATGAAGCGCTAAGGGGAAAGTAGAAATCCTGCTTGATACAAGTTGCCGAGTAAGCGATCAATGAAACCCTATGGTGAAAATCAAACTCCGGCATGATACAAGTTGCAAGATCACCCAGCTAGCCTATGATGGGTTGTCACTAGATAGGCTTAACTGTCAACTTTCCCATGGCTGCGACCTTCTCAGCCCGTGCTACACTCAAGAGTACACGATCAATGAAACCCTATGGGGAAAATCAAACTCCGACATGGTACAAGCTGCAAGCTCACCCAGCTAGCCTATGATGGGCTGTCACTAGATAGGCTTAACTGTCAACTTTCCCATAGCTGCGACCTTCTCAGCCCGAGTTACACTCAAGAGTACACGATCAATGAAACCCTATGGGGAAAATCAAACTCCGACATGGTAGAAGTTGCAAGCTCACCCAGCTAGCCTATGATGGGCTGTCACTAGATAGGCTTAACTGTCAACTTTCCCATGGCTGCGACCTTCTCAGCCCGAGTTACACTCAAGAGTACACGATCAATGAAACCCTATGGCAAAATCAAACTCCGACATGGTAGAAGTTGCAAGCTCACCCAACTAGCCTATGATGGGCTGTCACTAGATAGGCTTAACTGTCAACTTTCCCATGGCTGCGTCATTCTCAGCCCGAGCTACACTCAAGAGTACACGATCAATGAAGCGCTAAGGGGAAAGTAGAAATCCTGCTTCATACAAGTTGCCGAGTAAGCGATCAATGAAACCCTATGGTGAAAATCAAACTCCGGCATGATACAAGTTGCAAGATCACCCAGCTAGCCTATGATGGGTTGTCACTAGATAGGCTTAACTGTCAACTTTCCCATGGCTGCGACCTTCTCAGCCCGAGCTACACTCAAGAGTACACGATCAATGAAAACCTATGGGGAAAATCAAACTCCGACATGGTACAAGTTGCAAGCTCACCCAGCTAGCCTATGATGGGCTGTCACTAGATAGGCTTAACTGTTAACTTTCCCATGGCTGCGTCATTCTCAGCCCGATCTACACTCAAGAGTACACGATCAATGAAGCGCTAAGGGGAAAGTAGAAATCCTGCTTGATACAAGTTGCCGAGTAAGCGATCAATGAAACCCTATGGTGAAAATCAAACTCCGGCATGATACAAGTTGCAAGATCACCCAGCTAGCCTATGATGGGTTGTCACTAGATAGGCTTAACTGTCAACTTTCCCATGGCTGCGACCTTCTCAGCCCGAGCTACACTCAAGAGTACACGATCAATGAAACCCTATGGGGAAAATCAAACTCCGACATGGTACAAGTTGCAAGATCACCCAGCTAGCCTATGATGGGCTGTCACTAGATAGGCTTAACTGTCAACTTTCCCATGGCTGCGTCATTCTCAGCCCGATCTACACTCAATAGTACACGATCAATGAAGCGCTAAGGGGAAAGTAGAAATCCTGCTTGATACAAGTTGCCGAGTAAGCGATCAATGAAACCCTATGGTGAAAATCAAACTCCGGCATGATACAAGTTGCAAGATCACCCAGCTAGCCTATGATGGGTTGTCACTAGATAGGCTTAACTGTCAACTTTCCCATGGCTGCGACCTTCTCAGCCCGTGCTACACTCAAGAGTACACGATCAATGAAACCCTATGGGGAAAATCAAACTCCGACATGGTACAAGTTGCAAGCTCACCCAGCTAGCCTATGATGGGCTGTCACTAGATAGGCTTAACTGTCAACTTTCCCATGGCTGCGACCTTCTCAGCCCGAGCTACACTCAAGAGTACACGATCAATGAAACCCTATGGGGAAAATCAAACTCCGACATGGTACAAGTTGCAAGATCACCCAGCTAGCCTATGATGGGCTGTCACTAGATAGGCTTAACTGTCAACTTTCCCATGGCTGCGACCTTCTCAGCCCGAGTTACACTCAAGAGTACACGATCAATGAAACCCTATGGGGAAAATCAAACTCCGACATGGTAGAAGTTGCAAGCTCACCCAGCTAGCCTATGATGGGCTGTCACTAGATAGGCTTAACTGTCAACTTTCCCATGGCTGCGTCATTCTCAGCCCGAGCTACACTCAAGAGTACACGAACAATGAAGCGCTAAGGGGAAAGTAGAAATCCTGCTTCATACAAGTTGCCGAGTAAGCGATCAATGAAACCCTATGGTGAAAATCAAACTCCGGCATGATACAAGTTGCAAGATCACCCAGCTAGCCTATGATGGGCTGTCACTAGATAGGCTTAACTGTCAACTTTCCCATGGCTGCGACCTTCTCAGCCCGAGCTACACTCAAGAGTACACGATCAATGAAAACCTATGGGGAAAATCAAACTCCGACATGGTACAAGTTGCAAGCTCACCCAGCTAGCCTATGATGGGTTGTCACTAGATAGGCTTAACTGTCAACTTTCCCATGGCTGCGACCTTCTCAGCCCGAGCTACACTCAAGAGTACACGATCAATGAAAACCTATGGGGAAAATCAAACTCCGACATGGTACAAGTTGCAAGCTCACCCAGCTAGCCTATGATGGGCTGTCACTAGATAGGCTTAACTGTCAACTTTCCCATGGCTGCGACCTTCTCAGCCCGAGCTACACTCAAGAGTACACGATCAATGAAACCCTATGGGGAAAATCAAACTCCGACATGGTACAAGTTGCAAGATCACCCAGCTAGCCTATGATGGGCTGTCACTAGATAGGCTTAACTGTCAACTTTCCCATGGCTGCGTCATTCTCAGCCCGATCTACACTCAATAGTACACGATCAATGAAGCGCTATGGGGAAAGTAGAAATCCTGCTTGATACAAGTTGCCGAGTAAGCGATCAATGAAACCCTATGGTGAAAATCAAACTCCGGCATGATACAAGTTGCAAGATAACCCAGCTAGCCTATGATGGGTTGTCACTAGATAGGCTTAACTGTCAACTTTCCCATGGCTGCGACCTTCTCAGCCCGTGCTACACTCAAGAGTACACGATCAATGAAACCCTATGGGGAAAATCAAACTCCGACATGGTACAAGTTGCAAGCTCACCCAGCTAGCCTATGATGGGCTGTCACTAGATAGGCTTAACTGTCAACTTTCCCATGGCTGCGACCTTCTCAGCCCGAGCTACACTCAAGAGTACACGATCAATGAAACCCTATGGGGAAAATCAAACTCCGACATGGTACAAGTTGCAAGATCACCCAGCTAGCCTATGATGGGCTGTCACTAGATAGGCTTAACTGTCAACTTTCCCATGGCTGCGACCTTCTCAGCCCGAGTTACACTCAAGAGTACACGATCAATGAAACCCTATGGGGAAAATCAAACTCCGACATGGTAGAAGTTGCAAGCTCACCCAGCTAGCCTATGATGGGCTGTCACTAGATAGGCTTAACTGTCAACTTTCCCATGGCTGCGTCATTCTCAGCCCGAGCTACACTCAAGAGTACACGAACAATGAAGCGCTAAGGGGAAAGTAGAAATCCTGCTTCATACAAGTTGCCGAGTAAGCGATCAATGAAACCCTATGGTGAAAATCAAACTCCGGCATGATACAAGTTGCAAGATCACCCAGCTAGCCTATGATGGGTTGTCACTAGATAGGCTTAACTGTCAACTTTCACATGGCTGCGACCTTCTCAGCCCGAGCTACACTCAAGAGTACACGATCAATGAAACCCTATGGGGAAAATCAAACTCCGACATGGTACAAGTTGCAAGATCACCCAGCTAGCCTATGATGGGCTGTCACTAGATAGGCTTAACTGTCAACTTTCCCATGGCTGCGTCATTCTCAGCCCGATCTACACTCAAGAGTACACGATCAATGAAGCGCTAAGGGGAAAGTAGAAATCCTGCTTCATACAAGTTGCCGAGTAAGCGATCAATGAAACCCTATGGTGAAAATCAAACTCCGGCATGATACAAGTTGCAAGATCACCCAGCTAGTCTATGATGGGTTGTCACTAGATAGGCTTAACTGTCAACTTTCCCATGGCTGCGACCTTCTCAGCCCGAGCTACACTCAAGAGTACACGATCAATGAAAACCTATGGGGAAAATCAAACTCCGACATGGTACAAGTTGCAAGCTCACCCAGCTAGCCTATGATGGGCTGTCACTAGATAGGCTTAACTGTCAACTTTCCCATGGCTGCGACCTTCTCAGCCCGAGCTACACTCAAGAGTACACGATCAATGAAACCCTATGGGGAAAATCAAACTTCGACATGGTACAAGTTGCAAGATCACCCAGCTAGCCTATGATGGGCTGTCACTAGATAGGCTTAACTGTCAACTTTCCCATGGCTGCGTCATTCTCAGCCCGATCTACACTCAATAGTACACGATCAATGAAGCGCTAAGGGGAAAGTAGAAATCCTGCTTGATACAAGTTGCCGAGTAAGCGATCAATGAAACCCTATGGTGAAAATCAAACTCCGGCATGATACAAGTTGCAAGATCACCCAGCTAGCCTATGATGGGTTGTCACTAGATAGGCTTAACTGTCAACTTTCCCATGGCTGCGACCTTCTCAGCCCGTGCTACACTCAAGAGTACACGATCAATGAAACCCTATGGGGAAAATCAAACTCCGACATGGTACAAGCTGCAAGCTCACCCAGCTAGCCTATGATGGGCTGTCACTAGATAGGCTTAACTGTCAACTTTCCCATAGCTGCGACCTTCTCAGCCCGAGTTACACTCAAGAGTACACGATCAATGAAACCCTATGGGGAAAATCAAACTCCGACATGGTAGAAGTTGCAAGCTCACCCAGCTAGCCTATGATGGGCTGTCACTAGATAGGCTTAACTGTCAACTTTCCCATGGCTGCGACCTTCTCAGCCCGAGTTACACTCAAGAGTACACGATCAATGAAACCCTATGGCAAAATCAAACTCCGACATGGTAGAAGTTGCAAGCTCACCCAACTAGCCTATGATGGGCTGTCACTAGATAGGCTTAACTGTCAACTTTCCCATGGCTGCGTCATTCTCAGCCCGAGCTACACTCAAGAGTACACGATCAATGAAAACCTATGGGGAAAATCAAACTCCGACATGGTACAAGTTGCAAGCTCACCCAGCTAGCCTATGATGGGCTGTCACTAGATAGGCTTAACTGTCAACTTTCCCATGGCTGCGACCTTCTCAGCCCGAGCTACACTCAAGAGTACACGATCAATGAAACCCTATGGGGAAAATCAAACTCCGACATGGTACAAGTTGCAAGATCACCCAGCTAGCCTATGATGGGCTGTCACTAGATAGGCTTAACTGTCAACTTTCCCATGGCTGCGTCATTCTCAGCCCGATCTACACTCAATAGTACACGATCAATGAAGCGCTATGGGGAAAGTAGAAATCCTGCTTGATACAAGTTGCCGAGTAAGCGATCAATGAAACCCTATGGTGAAAATCAAACTCCGGCATGATACAAGTTGCAAGATAACCCAGCTAGCCTATGATGGGTTGTCACTAGATAGGCTTAACTGTCAACTTTCCCATGGCTGCGACCTTCTCAGCCCGTGCTACACTCAAGAGTACACGATCAATGAAACCCTATGGGGAAAATCAAACTCCGACATGGTACAAGTTGCAAGCTCACCCAGCTAGCCTATGATGGGCTGTCACTAGATAGGCTTAACTGTCAACTTTCCCATGGCTGCGACCTTCTCAGCCCGAGCTACACTCAAGAGTACACGATCAATGAAACCCTATGGGGAAAATCAAACTCCGACATGGTACAAGTTGCAAGATCACCCAGCTAGCCTATGATGGGCTGTCACTAGATAGGCTTAACTGTCAACTTTCCCATGGCTGCGACCTTCTCAGCCCGAGTTACACTCAAGAGTACACGATCAATGAAACCCTATGGGGAAAATCAAACTCCGACATGGTAGAAGTTGCAAGCTCACCCAGCTAGCCTATGATGGGCTGTCACTAGATAGGCTTAACTGTCAACTTTCCCATGGCTGCGTCATTCTCAGCCCGAGCTACACTCAAGAGTACACGAACAATGAAGCGCTAAGGGGAAAGTAGAAATCCTGCTTCATACAAGTTGCCGAGTAAGCGATCAATGAAACCCTATGGTGAAAATCAAACTCCGGCATGATACAAGTTGCAAGATCACCCAGCTAGCCTATGATGGGTTGTCACTAGATAGGCTTAACTGTCAACTTTCACATGGCTGCGACCTTCTCAGCCCGAGCTACACTCAAGAGTACACGATCAATGAAACCCTATGGGGAAAATCAAACTCCGACATGGTACAAGTTGCAAGATCACCCAGCTAGCCTATGATGGGCTGTCACTAGATAGGCTTAACTGTCAACTTTCCCATGGCTGCGTCATTCTCAGCCCGATCTACACTCAAGAGTACACGATCAATGAAGCGCTAAGGGGAAAGTAGAAATCCTGCTTCATACAAGTTGCCGAGTAAGCGATCAATGAAACCCTATGGTGAAAATCAAACTCCGGCATGATACAAGTTGCAAGATCACCCAGCTAGTCTATGATGGGTTGTCACTAGATAGGCTTAACTGTCAACTTTCCCATGGCTGCGACCTTCTCAGCCCGAGCTACACTCAAGAGTACACGATCAATGAAAACCTATGGGGAAAATCAAACTCCGACATGGTACAAGTTGCAAGCTCACCCAGCTAGCCTATGATGGGCTGTCACTAGATAGGCTTAACTGTCAACTTTCCCATGGCTGCGACCTTCTCAGCCCGAGCTACACTCAAGAGTACACGATCAATGAAACCCTATGGGGAAAATCAAACTTCGACATGGTACAAGTTGCAAGATCACCCAGCTAGCCTATGATGGGCTGTCACTAGATAGGCTTAACTGTCAACTTTCCCATGGCTGCGTCATTCTCAGCCCGATCTACACTCAATAGTACACGATCAATGAAGCGCTAAGGGGAAAGTAGAAATCCTGCTTGATACAAGTTGCCGAGTAAGCGATCAATGAAACCCTATGGTGAAAATCAAACTCCGGCATGATACAAGTTGCAAGATCACCCAGCTAGCCTATGATGGGTTGTCACTAGATAGGCTTAACTGTCAACTTTCCCATGGCTGCGACCTTCTCAGCCCGTGCTACACTCAAGAGTACACGATCAATGAAACCCTATGGGGAAAATCAAACTCCGACATGGTACAAGCTGCAAGCTCACCCAGCTAGCCTATGATGGGCTGTCACTAGATAGG
This sequence comes from Leptodactylus fuscus, assembly GCF_031893055.1. Lineage (NCBI taxonomy): Eukaryota > Metazoa > Chordata > Amphibia > Anura > Leptodactylidae > Leptodactylus > Leptodactylus fuscus. The sequence goes on along the minus strand of NW_027440444.1, from coordinate 2,487 downwards.
CTTAACTGTCAACTTTCCCATAGCTGCGACCTTCTCAGCCCGAGTTACACTCAAGAGTACACGATCAATGAAACCCTATGGGGAAAATCAAACTCCGACATGGTAGAAGTTGCAAGCTCACCCAGCTAGCCTATGATGGGCTGTCACTAGATAGGCTTAACTGTCAACTTTCCCATGGCTGCGACCTTCTCAGCCCGAGTTACACTCAAGAGTACACGATCAATGAAACCCTATGGCAAAATCAAACTCCGACATGGTAGAAGTTGCAAGCTCACCCAACTAGCCTATGATGGGCTGTCACTAGATAGGCTTAACTGTCAACTTTCCCATGGCTGCGTCATTCTCAGCCCGAGCTACACTCAAGAGTACACGATCAATGAAGCGCTAAGGGGAAAGTAGAAATCCTGCTTCATACAAGTTGCCGAGTAAGCGATCAATGAAACCCTATGGTGAAAATCAAACTCCGGCATGATACAAGTTGCAAGATCACCCAGCTAGCCTATGATGGGTTGTCACTAGATAGGCTTAACTGTCAACTTTCCCATGGCTGCGACCTTCTCAGCCCGAGCTACACTCAAGAGTACACGATCAATGAAAACCTATGGGGAAAATCAAACTCCGACATGGTACAAGTTGCAAGCTCACCCAGCTAGCCTATGATGGGCTGTCACTAGATAGGCTTAACTGTTAACTTTCCCATGGCTGCGTCATTCTCAGCCCGATCTACACTCAAGAGTACACGATCAATGAAGCGCTAAGGGGAAAGTAGAAATCCTGCTTGATACAAGTTGCCGAGTAAGCGATCAATGAAACCCTATGGTGAAAATCAAACTCCGGCATGATACAAGTTGCAAGATCACCCAGCTAGCCTATGATGGGTTGTCACTAGATAGGCTTAACTGTCAACTTTCCCATGGCTGCGACCTTCTCAGCCCGAGCTACACTCAAGAGTACACGATCAATGAAACCCTATGGGGAAAATCAAACTCCGACATGGTACAAGTTGCAAGATCACCCAGCTAGCCTATGATGGGCTGTCACTAGATAGGCTTAACTGTCAACTTTCCCATGGCTGCGTCATTCTCAGCCCGATCTACACTCAATAGTACACGATCAATGAAGCGCTAAGGGGAAAGTAGAAATCCTGCTTGATACAAGTTGCCGAGTAAGCGATCAATGAAACCCTATGGTGAAAATCAAACTCCGGCATGATACAAGTTGCAAGATCACCCAGCTAGCCTATGATGGGTTGTCACTAGATAGGCTTAACTGTCAACTTTCCCATGGCTGCGACCTTCTCAGCCCGTGCTACACTCAAGAGTACACGATCAATGAAACCCTATGGGGAAAATCAAACTCCGACATGGTACAAGTTGCAAGCTCACCCAGCTAGCCTATGATGGGCTGTCACTAGATAGGCTTAACTGTCAACTTTCCCATGGCTGCGACCTTCTCAGCCCGAGCTACACTCAAGAGTACACGATCAATGAAACCCTATGGGGAAAATCAAACTCCGACATGGTACAAGTTGCAAGATCACCCAGCTAGCCTATGATGGGCTGTCACTAGATAGGCTTAACTGTCAACTTTCCCATGGCTGCGACCTTCTCAGCCCGAGTTACACTCAAGAGTACACGATCAATGAAACCCTATGGGGAAAATCAAACTCCGACATGGTAGAAGTTGCAAGCTCACCCAGCTAGCCTATGATGGGCTGTCACTAGATAGGCTTAACTGTCAACTTTCCCATGGCTGCGTCATTCTCAGCCCGAGCTACACTCAAGAGTACACGAACAATGAAGCGCTAAGGGGAAAGTAGAAATCCTGCTTCATACAAGTTGCCGAGTAAGCGATCAATGAAACCCTATGGTGAAAATCAAACTCCGGCATGATACAAGTTGCAAGATCACCCAGCTAGCCTATGATGGGTTGTCACTAGATAGGCTTAACTGTCAACTTTCACATGGCTGCGACCTTCTCAGCCCGAGCTACACTCAAGAGTACACGATCAATGAAACCTTATGGGGAAAATCAAACTCCGACATGGTACAAGTTGCAAGATCACCCAGCTAGCCTATGATGGGCTGTCACTAGATAGGCTTAACTGTCAACTTTCCCATGGCTGCGTCATTCTCAGCCCGATCTACACTCAAGAGTACACGATCAATGAAGCGCTAAGGGGAAAGTAGAAATCATGCTTGATACAAGGTGCCGAGTAAGCGATCAATGAAACCCTATGGTGAAAATCAATCTCCGGCATGATACAAGTTGCAAGATCACCCAGCTAGCCTATGATGGGTTGTCACTAGATAGGCTTAACTGTCAACTTTCCCATGGCTGCGACCTTCTCAGCCCGAGCTACACTCAAGAGTACACGATCAATGAAAACCTATGGGGAAAATCAAACTCCGACATGGTACAAGTTGCAAGCTCACCCAGCTAGCCTATGATGGGTTGTCACTAGATAGGCTTAACTGTCAACTTTCC